>NW_010203656.1:0-19089 GCF_000695765.1 Mesitornis unicolor
CACCGGGTCCTGCCGCCTCTGGGGGTGCGCCTCTCCTTAGGCCCAGACGAAGCAGGCCCGGGAGATGCGGATGCAATGAGAGCAGCAATGGGGGATCGAGAAGCGAGGGGGGGTTATTGGTGGGATGTCGGGTGGGTGAGCCGCACCGCTTGGGTGGACCAAGACGTAGCAGGGCGTTTCAGGGTGTAACTAATCGCTTTTCACGCGTGTCTTTAGTGCAGCCCTGTATAAGCATGTGGTGTGGTGGCTGGCTTGATGCAGTCTCCATGAGGTAATGTAAAGGTTGTGGTAAGTGTGATATGGTCACATAATGTAGAGGTTACAGTAATTGTGGTGAGGTCACAACTCAGGTCACAAAACTATGTTCTTTAAAGGACATCCTTATGATTGTCAGGCTCAGGATTTTAGTCATGGTACTAGTTTCACTACAGAATTATAATTTCTTTAACATAAAGGTATGAGTAAAACTTATTTTCTCTTGGAGTTAAGTCATTCACAACATTCCTTGCAGGCTTTGGTAAGTGTTGGTACTTTCCTGGCTGTTTGTATGGCTCTTTGCCATAAAGAAACTGCATGCATATTTTTAATAGCCATTTTTTTATGGAGAGATTGACAACCGCTAGCCCTTCTGAACAGCAAGTATTTCAAGATCTTCCCAGGGCAAAAGCATGTATTCACTTGTGCCAACCTGAAGCTGTTTCAGTGGAATTTGATATTGATTACAGCATTTGCCCGACAGACCTCACTTCTTAGTTTCTGACTTCTCTGTACTGTAGATTTTCCAAGTTTAGTCACCATAAGAAGACTGTTTGCATATGGACATACCACAAGATCAGGATAGCTAAAAGCGAATGTGACAAATTGAATTAAGCCCTTAATCATAAATAGCTTTAAAAATTAAGGTTTGTGTTCTATTCATTTGGCTCATGAGATCAGCTAACACTGATTTCTAGGTTTTTTCTCTTACAGCATGGGAAGAAGAAAATAAGCACTTAAAAACCAAAACCAAACAACAACAACAAAAGAATGTGTTTATCTGCAATTGGTGTATTAAGGCACAAGAGAATTATTGTGCAAAAATCTGTGCTGGTTATAAGATACATACTCATCTCACCCAAGTCTGAGAGGTTATTTTGGTACTTCATCCTAGACAAAGCCCTGCTGCCATTAGGCTGGACAGCGACTGTTTGTGGTTTGATGTTGCCTCTCAGTTTGGAGTTCAGGCTGATACAGTCCCTTTTAGCTCACTGGGCTCCTGTGTGCTACCTGCATAGTACTTGTAGAGCTGCTAAGGGGTAACCAAAGTTTGTGGCCCTGTCAATGCTTATAACCAAAGCTCATAAAGCATCTTTCTTAGTATGGGTTTATACTTAGCCTTAAATATGAATCAAGAGTCTGGCAACTGACCAGACTGTTTATTGGTGCATCATTGGTTAATATTTGACACAGATTGCCTGATTTCAGTTTATCAATATTTGGAAATCTTTCTGAAAAGAATAATCAGGTAAATTGTGGCAAGACAGTCCATTTCTGAATCTTTTCTGATGACTCATTCCAACAGCAATCTTTTACATTTTTCTAATGGCAATTCCAGACTTGCTTTCAGGTACATATGTTTATATGTCATGCTAGACAGAGATCCACTGCTGAAGCAGGTAGCTTGAATTGAGGAACTTGAAGAAGAGCTAGAACTGTCTATATTTTTAAAAGCCAATGATTATTCAGTTAAGCTCAGTAACAGACTGTCCTGGTTTTACTGGGATAGAATCATAGAATCATTTTTCTATTTAGGAGAGCTACATTTCTGAGAGGACTGCAGTGCTCAGTAGACACTTTTTTTTTTCCTAGTTTTAGCTAGGATAGAGTTGGCTTTCTTCACAGTAGCTGGAGTGAGACTTTGTTTTGGATTTGTGTTAAGAATAATGTGATAACACACCAATGTTTTGGTTGTTGCCAGCAATGCTTCCATTAAATTAAGGATAGACTGTATTTCACTTCTTCCAGCTTCTTCTTTACAAGAACTTAGGAGGAGACACAGACAGAACAGATGACTCAAGCTGGCCAACAGAAAATAATCTAGACCATAAATGTCACACTCACTATAAATTGGGGGGTTTGCTGGGAATGGCTCTCTTAAAGTGTTCCTACCTTTCTTTTCCAATTCTCTCCCCCACTCCACTGGGGAGAGGGGGAGTGAGCAAGCAACTGCATGGTGTTTAGCTGCGTATTGGGTTAAACAACAACACAGACTGTTCTCAAGTTAGAAGAGAATTCTTTTTCTGCATTTTGAATCACAGGGAGGATTAAACTTGACCCAGTGCCTTATCTTAGAAAGTGACTGGAAATGTGTACGTGAACCTGTACCCCTTAAGCTATTTAAGGCTCCAGGAGAAGTGGTGAAGTTAAGCAGACAACTTCCACAAAAGGATTTCATATACATGAATGTTATTGGTAAGAAGTGTTAAGTCATTCTACGTGAAATACCGGCAGAGATTTGTCTCCAGGAATGAATAAAGTCCTTTGACACAGACAAAAAATAACTGTCAAACAACACAGCAAACTTTCAATAGGTAAATGAGAAATCTTTTTGTCCTGTGAGATTTCTAGGCAATACTTACCTACCTACTAAAAATTAACACTCAGTAGGAATAGTGTTCTATCATTACAGCATCTTCTGTGCCTTTGTAATCCCTTTTAGAGATATACTTATGGATGAGATGCTAGTGCTGCAAAAGATTTGAGTCTGGATATAAATTTATACCTGAGCTGAGCATGTTGTTTGCTCACTGATTTGTGCAGACACGCCTATCTACTATACGTTGTAATCTGAGAAGCAAGGCCGCAGGTCTCCATTAATTGTGCTAAAGCAGTGGGTTTATAGATCCCTTTTTAGTGTACCAGGTACGTGTGTATGTTTGCCTTCATTGTTCTGATCAAAAAACACCGTCACTCAGATTCAGTAGTTATATGTGTAATCTGGAGAACTAGCATCTCCTAGGAAAGTCCTATGTTAGTAAAAATATTTTCAATTCTTTGTCTGTGTATGCCATGTTTAAATTCTGTGTATAGCTCTATACACATATATAAAATATATATCCACAAAGGTGTACATTTATGTGTATATATATATGCATGTTTATATTCTAAAGTTTGAGCTGTTGGTTTCTCCTCCAAAGATTGCGAATAGAGAACATTTTTTTCCTAAACACCGTGTGTGTTGGTACAACCGCTGACACAATAGACGCCCAATTCTGTTTAGCATCCTTGTTAATATGAATAAATAGATACTAATCAAGCAAAAATAATTAATTTACATATATAAATACGTTGGTTTCTGTAACAAGCACATTGAATTTACAATTCTAAGTAAAGTGCTAAGTTCACTTTTCTTTGTTTTGTAGCACATGCATCTTGGATTAATCAGTAACTTTATCATCTCTGATGTTCAGAAATCTGGAACTACCCCAGTCAGACCTCAGGGAAAAACCTCTTCATTAATGCTTAACTCCAGACACTGGAGTTTTTCATCTTTCAGCTTTCTCCACTTATCAAGTTATCTTGCATCTCTTTTCAGATGCTGAGCAGACACTAAGTAGATTATTCAGTTTGTAAACACACATAATTATACACTGAGATGCTTTTGCTGTGTTATAAGTACATGAGCCATTTTTTTGTATTAGGTAATGAATGCTCCTCTTTTTCCTGATATTAGATTGCTCCATCTTCTATATCCAGTTGTATATAATATTTTTGTTTTTTCTTGCTGTTTTTACACTGCTTTTTAAAAAAATTCTGTTATATGTTTAAGGATTACTAATTATGTAGCTGTATGTGACTTGAGTATGTCCAGCTGCTAAAAAAGGGATTGATTACATAAGTTAAAACTTAGAGAATGTGCCCCAAAATTAGCTGTAGATGCTGTGGAAGATTATCTAATGCTAACCTTTATGTCAGCTCTATATAAGTTCAGGTAATTAGATTAGGTTTCCAAAATCTGAGAACTCTTCAGCACTTTGTGGTTTTCTGCCCAAGGAAAGTAAGTCTGGAGCTTAGCCATGTTATGTGTCTAAAAGATTGACCACTTGTCTGTGTCATGGAAGATGTCAGAAGTATTCTGACCATACATTTACTCCTTAATGGACCCACCCATAGGTAAATTATGTCTTCTGTAAGGATCTTGAGTGTGTCACAAGCTGTGAACACACTTTCCCTTTCTCCCACGGTCCAGAACTTAAATCTTTGTTGTTACCAACTTGTAAAATGTGAATATTCATTAAAACGAGAAACTAACCGTACTGATAAGGTAGGATTATTTAGAGTATTAAATGAATGTATGATTTTTAGTCTCATCTTGGTTTTGGAAGCCAGCTCTAAAAAGAAATGTTTAAAACATTTATGTAATTGTTAATTAGGTTCATTAAGTTGTGGTGCAACAGATTTTTTTAAAAAAGAGAGAAATGACAAAGCTACAGCTGTTTACATAGTTGTTTAGAGGTATGTTTTGTATTTTGCTGCTTGTGTAAGTGTCTGTAGTGGAAAGGCCAAGGAAAAGAGCATAACGTGTTGACAGTGCTGTCTGGTTGGCACAAAGTAGTTGGCATTGCTCAGACTGCCCTTTGTAGACAGTCAAGTGCTAACAGAGTGAAATAATCAAAGTACCTCATCTGGCCTTTCCGTGCCATCGTAGTGAATTTCTATTCCACAAATTAACTTTTCTTCCCTACTCCCTCCCTCTCCCTCCCCCCCCCCCCCCCCCCCTTTTTTTTTTTTTTTTTTTAAAGTTAGTCTATACTAGAACTGATTTAATGCAGTCAAAAAGCTTCTAGTAAAATTCTTGTCACGGTTAAATGTTTCTTTCTACATTGTATAGTTTAGGATGAGGCTTTTAGCAACTTTCTCATTGCCAAACCAAATGGGATTCTAGGGTGACAGATGAACATTTTCATTTTTGTGCTTATAAATACATGTTTTATAGGTGCTATTTTCATGAATGATACAGATGATTTCTGATCATCTATTCATCTACTTGTAAGTAAAGTCTGCTGATCAACAGTAATGCGTTTTAAATAGTTGACAATTCATGACAATTCAATTGAGAGACCTTCAAAATAATTCAAGACATTCATCTGAGCAGAAAAGCCTTAAGCTGAAGAAGAGGTATATGTTTTATGAAAAATGATACAAGAAACTTGAAAGTAGAGGGAAGGGTAAGAAATAAGGCTAATTATCTAACAAAGTAGATAATAACATAATATGAGGTATAGGATGGTAAGTCTCAGGTCTCCCTCTAAGAGTCTCTTCAGTATCCACTGAGGTTCCTTCTGACCATTCTTTCTATGGAAGTGCTGATGAAAATGATATTTGCATAGATACAAGAAATTTGTAATTCATTAATTTATTTAGGGTAATATCTTACTAGTTGAAGTTGCTAGTTTTTTTAACGCTAATATTTCTGTTGTGAAATATGGAGTAATTGAGAAATTAATAACAATTTATGTTAATGCAAATTAACAGAAATAAAAAACTCTTGGTTGATGCTTTTGTTGTGGTGAACACACTTAATTTGTGAAACTGTGCTGGGGATCAGATTGGGTTTTGCTGTTTGATGAAATACAGTAACAATTTGAAAGGCTAGCCTGTGCATGCTACCTTTAGGATTTAAACCTACATTTCAGTTTGTTGTGGAAGAAGGTACTGAACAATTCTGATTCTCTTATCTCCTTTGAAGGTCTTGGGGTTAGAAGTCTAAACTGTAGCTGTTCAGCAGATTTTAATACAAAATCTAAATTACTTGCCTGAACTATCCCGCTATCCTCCAAACTGAGTGCTATAGAACTTAGCGTGAGTGATACAGCAGAGGCAGAATTTAGTTGATGATTGAGAGGAAACTTGTTAGTAGATAGACTTGCATAACTTCCCACTTACCTATGCAAAATGTCTTGAGTTTTACTTGCAGGGCATAGCAGTTCATCTTCTCCACTACCACTCAGTTGGTATTAAAGGAGAAACAGTAATTGGACTTGGAAATTAAAAGTACTGCATCACCAACTTCATTTTTCATGATCCATCTCTAAGATGACCTTTCACAGTATCATCTGTAATACCTCTACATGGATGTTGCCTCAGAAAGGAACGGCGTTAATTGACTCTTCCTTAGAGTTAGGCCAATGCCTCTCAACACACAGGCTTTCCTTTGCCTTAAACATGCCAGATTTTGGGCCAGTTTATGCCCTTAGGAACCAGGGTGATCATGTTCCCGACAATGGAAGGGGTCTCCATTTTAGCAAAACAGAGTCTCATTATTTCCATGCTGGGCGAGGGAAATTGCCTACTGAGGTAATGGACCCGCTACATTGTTGTATTCTGCCATTTCAGGGGGGTAGGAGGGACTTTGAAAATGTTCTTTGGGTATGCTGATGATCATATCTGTTTTCAGTAGTAAACTAAAATTTTTAATGACTGTGTACAAAATAGGCCCCGCAGGGTTGAAGGAGAAAGTTCCTCTATAAACATTTGCACCTCTAAATTCAACAAATCCTGTATTAATCTGATGCGTTATCCAACGGCATAAGTGTAACCTGGGTAAGAAAACTGAGGTTTGGATGTATTTTACATAGTAACTACAGGCTTTTTCTGCATATTCCAGTTTTCTCTTCTGATACAAAATGGTAACTGCAGTCCATTAACAATTTGACAGAATTCTAATTTCTTGATAACAGCTCACTTATTTGAATATGGTATAGCAACCTACTGCTTCTAGGAATGATTTGCTTATGATATACAATGAAAGTATAGGTAATTTAATGAATTAAACTTCTGACTGTAACCACATGTTGAAAATGCATTTTTAACTGTGCTCTTCATGTATTGCCTGATGCTTATCTGACATCCCCATTTATTTTTTCCAGTTATTGAAGAATTACCAGAAGTGGAGAATTGAATGCCCAGAAATAAGTGCAGATTTACAACCATCTTCTGTTCTTGGTCTTTTGCATAGTGGGTATCATGGAGTCCTGAGATCAAGGGACCCACATGGAAGCAAAGTTCTAATATACAGAATTGGTGAGTGACAAAATTGCTTGAACCTGTTTCACATCTGGCTCTGGCACAACTGCCTGTCTGTTGCCTTTTAATTATCACAATTTCAGCAGCAAAATGAAAGTATTTTACGGGTATAACACCAGGGGTTGATAAAATTAGATAACATCAGAATGTCTTAACTAGAAAGGTAACATATTTATGTTCCCTTTTAGAAGTACCTTTACATTAATATAAAGATTAGTTTATTGAGCTGGGACTGTTATATCATCTGACATATACTGATATGGCTTAAGTTATACAATCTTTTATGAATAAATTTTTTTGGAAATTCTTATCTGCTTCAAAAGAAGTTGTAAGGTTAAAAGCCTGAAACTTGTAAGAATATGTGGTTATTTGGGACTGAGTGTCCCAACAATTATTTGTTTCCATGCAGATTTTCAAAGCCATGTGCTATGTACGACTCTGGTACTTGTGCAGAGGGGGAGAGAGAACAGAATAAAAAGGCATACACCTAGTCATGTACCATTGTTCAGTTTAGTTATGGATGAGAAGTTCACTGGGTTTTCACGGTTCACATGTAGCCAAAGAGCCCTGTGTAACAACACTCTAAAGGTCCTTGATTTGTTTGATGCACTCCCAAATGTCTTTTTTTTTTTTTTAAAAAAAAAAGTAGTTAAATGGTCAGGTATTACCATAGTTCTTTGTGCTTGTTGTGGACAGAAACATTTTTCCCAGTTTTCCAAGAATTGTTTTATTATCAGCTGGTCTAGTAGAAAGTTGTGCTCTCTGATGATTTCATCTAGGACTAAGGCTCATCCCAAGCAATTCTTTGCTCAAGCCTCAGAAAAAAACAGGATCCACTGAATCTTGGGAGAGTTACTGTACTAAAGAAAAATTATATTAATTGATTTGATTAATGATCTCTGGCTTCTGTTAGCATGACTGTTCCTGTCAAAACTTCATACTGGAGGCTACAGCAACAGGTGGAACATACTACATTGAGTGGACTCTATGACCATCTACCATTAGGTGGTACCATCTACAAGAAGAGTTTAAAGGATGAGTGACAAAGCAGACACACAGAAAAACTTCTGTACTGGCAGATCTATTTATTTCAGCACCTCTGATGTTGCTTGTTACTTCTTGTTCTTGAGAAGCACATTAGAAGCAGTAGCAAGCAAAAGTACAGGTGTATGTGGTACCTTCATGGTAATACAGTGCAATCTATTTACTCTTCAGGACAATGGGATCCCAAGTTATTTACAGTGTACCAAGTGTTTCGTGTAAGTCTTATCACATCTGAGCTCATTGTGAAGGAGATCGAGACTCAGCGGAATGGAGTCAAGGCTATCTTTGATCTTCAGGGGTGGCGATTTGCTCACGCATTTCAGATCAGTCCAGCAGTGGCCAAGAAAATTGCTGCTGTACTTACAGTAAGTGTGACATACTGCTCTATGCTTCTTCATTGCTGTAACTCCCAATTTTTCATCTGTTGGTAAATTTTTCAGCTATGGTAAATTCCTTAGACCTTCTTAGAGTCTATGCAGGTTGAAAGAACAAATCTTTAATCCATTAAAAGTCTGACAGCTCAGGCATAGGTTGTGCTTAATTTGACCTAAAGTATGTTCTTGTATAGCAATAAATGCCCTTTAACCTCTGATATTTTATAAGAACTCGACTGACCTGTTACAACTCAAGAATTTCCTGAGTGTAAGAGCAGATGAAGCCCAGTTTTGTAAGGATCTGTGTTCTTTATCTCATTTCATCTCCTCTCTTCAATTCTTTTGTGCATTAACTCAACATTCAAAGTTGTTTTTTTCCCTGAGACTCAGGGAAGATGAGAAATAGCACATGCTAAGAGTTAAGAGCACGACAGTAGCAACTTGGTAACAATACGGATGGTGCTACGTGACCATCCCTCTGCTACCAACAGACTGTGTCATGTTCTGCTTGCTTTCTGCCCCAAAACATGGGCATTATTTTGTGCAGCTCACAGCTACCTCACCTCCTATTTCTCACAAAACTTGTAGGGACTTTTGACTTGTTCTTTTCTGTGAAATTTGGTTGAAATTTGCACATGGATTTGAGAGAAGAGGAAAAAAAAAAGGAATAAAAGAAAATAAGAAGGGTGCAGAGAAATGACAGGCAAGCTACACCGTAGTTCTAGAATCCTATTTTCCTTCAGAAGTTAGGCTGAAAATGAGTAATAAACCTGTTAGTCTGTGATGTGGAAATGAGCCAGGGAAATAATCTCTTGCTCTGATTTGATAAGGTTCATATCTGAGGTTCTATCAAAGCTTAGTCAGTGAACTAATATCATCAGAACTTCAGCCATTCTTCCTTTTTGGTATCTACTGTAAAACTTTGGTGAAAGCAGCAGGCTTTCCCAACTTTTCATATCTAGAATAAGAACCCTTGATGTTCATACGGTCCTGGGCTGGATCTCATGAGAAAGGGATGTGTGAGAGTGTTTCAGCTGATTTCTGAGGTAGTAAGCAAGTTGCTAGTAGTTTTTTGACCTTGAAATAGAGCAGAAAGGAAGTAGAGCAGGATTTGCAATTACATATAAAGGCATCAATCTGTTATCTTGAACCTGGAAATTCCTGGTGTTCCCATTTTGACATATTTCAGATTTGTTGCGTGATTTTCAAGCTTATAGATGTTTATTGTAGCTATTGGAAAAAAACAGAAAAAATTGTGTTTCCAGTATTCTTTTCTAAGAAGAGAAATAAATTTAACTAATTAATTTTTCAGATTCCTTTCATCACTTTAACTGAGTCCATGCATTTCACCTATAGATTGTCTTAGTGTTGTTCAATACACTTAAAAGTAAAAATTAAGGAACCTTAGTTTCAACTGTATGTTTTCCTTAAGAAATATGTCTTGCAAATTACTATCCTGTATGAAGAAACAGACATTAGTAGGAAGGAAGTATGTACTGAGGAATTGAAAGCATAGTAAGATTAGTAAGAGACATCATCTTGAAAAATCTGTTACCCCAGGCAAAACCAAATTATTTTGTGCAAAATGTGGTAGTAAAGTATATGATAACACATAGTAACATGCAGTAAACCTATAATCTAAAAGTTTTCAGGTCTTTATCATATATGAAAATCTAGAAGGAGTTGCACTTAAATATGTGTGGTGTTCAGGGTTTTTTTTAACCATAGAAGAGGGCATGAAATGTGAGAAATGCTGCTGTACTGGTGGGGAGAAATGTTTATGAGAAATACTGTTTTTATACGCAGAAAGCTCTGATTGCAGAGGTAGTATGGGGTGGGAGATGAATGGAAGCCATCCTTTCTCCATTGCATAATTCTGTTTTTCACACTGCTGTATTTTCTTTTACCTCTTGAAGTACTATGACTTCTAAATGAATTTTGAATGCAAGTAGAAGTATTTCATATTATGAAGACTGTATAGAAGATATAATTTTTATTTTCATTACGACACTAATCTTGTAAAACTGAACTGCTGACTTGCGCAAATTCCCAGTAATTTCAAGGCTCATCTCTAAATATACATACTATTTATTTAAGTTAGAGTTAGCAGCTTCAATGATTTATATTTTTATATATTTACATATTATCCTTCAGGCTGTGAATTGCCAATGAAAGCACATGGCTCAATAGCTTTTTGGTAAATGAATCTCTTGTCGTGAAGAATTGTACCTCTGAGGAAAGGCTGAGCAGAAGCTTTGTGTGCATTACTTATGTGCAATTTGGTGAGGGTTTTCTTGTTTGGTTGGTTGGGTTTTTTAAATAGTCAGCCTCTCATACTGCTTTTTTTTTTGCCTTCTAATGGGAGGAAGAAGATGTGGTTTTTCTAAGTGCTGTTGGGGCAGTGTAAATTGAGAACACTTCAACACACAGGAATTTGGCAAGGTCAGGACAAATACTCTAACCTATGGGCTAGATAACTTTTACAGGCATGTTCTTAACACTAGAATCTTTTCAGCAATATTTTCTTTCTCTTACACTTTTTCATGTGTTGACAGGATTCCTTTCCACTAAAGGTTCGAGGTATCCACTTGATTAACGAGCCTTTATTCTTCCACCCAGTCTTCGCTCTAATTAAGCCTTTTCTCACTGAAAAAATAAAGCAACGGGTGAGTGCACACAAATATTTCTTTCTGCCGCAAAACTCTTACATGACAGTCTGTAGCACTTCCCTTAGGATCTAGTACTCCTTAGCACGGAAGAGCATAAATCATTTTTGTGTCTTAGTGCCACACAGGCCTCCAGGATGTAATTGTAAAGCATTTGTGGTTATCAATAATGTGAGAGTTGCAAGTGGTTGCTGTTATCACCACTCTAAAGATAAAATCCACTGTGACAGAGATTAAGTAATTTGCTTGAGGTCACACAGCAATTCTTCTGCCAAACCAGGAAAAAATAGGTCCTGGATCTCCCAGCACTCTGCTCATAAATGACAGTGAGAAATCATCACTGAACAGTGATGTTATGCCCCAGGTTGTGCAGAATGAGAAGATGAGAACTTTTTAATTCTAAAAGACCTGCAGGTGCATTTATGCATCAAAAGTAGGTCTGGCTTAAGTTCAAAGATTTTTTTTTCCAAATAGCTTATTAGTTGTTTCAAGTTGTTTTGCAGCTTTAAATCTGAAAACCCTGTTTGTATTTGGATGCAAAAGCATGCCAAGAATTGTGGTTTATTTTAGCATAGGAAGAATATTGGAGGTTTCAGCTGGCACAAAAGGAAATGCTGTGAGATGTTAACAGCACGACTAAGATACAAAATAGGGAGTCCTGTCTGTTGTTATTCCCACTCTCAATCCTCCTTGTCTTAGCACATGGACCTTGTGTATTTGCAGTAACTACTGCATTCCAGAACAGTAGATTCAGGGTTTTTTGATCACTGTTAGCTGTTGTTTG
The DNA here is from genome assembly GCF_000695765.1 of Mesitornis unicolor. NCBI lineage: Eukaryota > Metazoa > Chordata > Aves > Mesitornithiformes > Mesitornithidae > Mesitornis > Mesitornis unicolor. The sequence goes on from NW_010203656.1 coordinate 11,934, forward strand.
CCAGTCCTCTCTTCCTAGTACGTGTTTTGTTATGGGAGAGAGGCAAGATTGTTTCTGCCAGCCTCATGCAGTCCCTCACTCTGAAAATGTGGGTATGTTCCAACAGCCTGTTGCCATGGCCCTTCTTCTCTCACATTAATGCTTGTGAAAAAGGCCTCTGTCACCTGATCCAGCTCAGAATGTCTTGGACTAGAACTCAAAAAGCAGAAAAGGGGGCAGATGGACAGTGAAGGCCTAAAAGAAGACGAACCGTATATCCCAGTTTATGGAATGGAACAGAAGGAGTATGGCTTCTTGCCTGGCTGGGAGCTACAAGTATGATCTGGAAAAAAAACCAAACCTCTAAGTGCTGGTTCCTCATATCTCCATAGGAATAATTACTACTCACTCATTATCTTACTTCCTGATGAAGAAGTCTTAGATGAGAGGCAGCCAACTACCTTTTGAGTGGATATTCTTGTAGTCTTTTTATAATAATAATTGCAGAAAATTCTTGTCACGTGTTAATAAGAAGCCTATAAAAGGCCTCTATAATTCCTCTGACTGAAATTAATGAACAAGGCTTCAAAATAGCTGCAATAAAGGAAAAAGAGAAGAACCAAAACTGCAGTATTATAAAGTGGAGAAGTAGTCCAGGGTCTAATTTCAGTTGGAACTGAAACGTGAGGACTGAGATCCAGATTCTTTTGATTGTCCTCCTTGGCACTTGACTGAACCTACATACATAGTACTTAATGTTGTTTTTAAATACATGTGACAGGACCAGATAGTGCTGGCCAGGAGCCAAACACTGGGATTTTTTTCTTGGAAATGACTGAAATGCAAGTATAGGATACCTGTCCTGACAAGACCAAACCCCAGTCTTCCGATGATTCAGCTCACTTTAGCTCTTCAGATGTAGCGTGTACCCTCATCAGTGTTGCTAATGCAGTCTGGAACAAGTGTGTAGTCAGTTTTGGCTCCTGTGCTTGCAGCTGCCTAAGATGTAGTTCTTGGGTTGTAGTCCATGCTTCATTGAGCTGCAGGTACAGAGCACCCATGGGGAAACTCACTTACTTGGTACTTTCATCTTCATATAAGGAGCTCTTTATGAACAAGTAAGCTTGTTCAGTCAAACCAAGCTGGTGGCTTCAGCTCTTGCACTGAGTTTCTTTGCTGCCTATTTTCACTCAGTAGTCCAGCATTCATACCCAAGTAAATGCTTTTCCTATTTTGTTTTAGGTGTATATGCATGGAAATAACTACATGCAGAGTCTGACTGAACACTTCCCGGTCAGTATTCTCCCACAGGAATATGGTGGGGAGGAAGTCTCCATTGAAGAGCTGGCCAAGGAATGGACTGACTTCATAATGGCATCCGCAGATTATCTTCAGAGCATTTCTCTGGTTGCCCAGGAATGAATTATTACAGTATTGTATCAGTTCTTGAACACTGGAAGTGGAAATAATTTTAATTCGAAATCTTTCAAGTAAACTTGAAATTATTGTAAATGAAACCAGTATGTCTCTGCAGGGCACTGTTATACTGACTGCACTTTTATGCTGACTGGAGTCTATCAGTATGTACATCTGAAAAGATTAATGAATTCTATGGATTTGTAATACTGTGTGTAATTGATTAACTTTATGCAAAAAAGCTGAAGAGAGCATTAGATATCAGAGATTAATACTGCTCCTGTTAAGTCTTTGGAGACAAATCATCTGTAATAATGCAGTCCAGAACCTTATGCTTAGCTCTTGTATCTTGGCTTGTCTAGATAATAGGATACAAAAAAGAACAGAACGTGAATTGGGTAGACTGGTTTGTTGCAAGAGTAGGACTGCAGGGCTAATTTACAAGGAGTGAGCAGAGGCTGCTTTTTGGATTGATTCTCAGGGAAAAAGGCTGTTTTGTTAGTCTGTGTCATATTGAAAATCAGTCAGAAATAGTGAGATATTTGTTTTAATCTTTGTGACACTTGTGCAGCTTCCCTTTTTGTGCTAATTAACACAGTAATCTTCCAGTTTTGTAGAAAAAGGTAGGCAGAACACCATGTACCTATTCGTCAAAGGACAGTACGTATCAGGAGGAGGAACTGGTAACAGTCAAAACAACCTTGAAAATTCTGATTTTCTTCAAAGAGATACTGTCTATGGACAAGTCATGGGCAACTCAGATTGTGATCACCTTTAATTCCTACTGTAGAACACTACAGGGGTCAAGAGGTCCTAGCTGTTTGCAGTATCTGTTTGTTTTGGAGGCTATAGAAAATTATCCTTTGTGGATCTGAACTTCAGAAATATCTGTTGTGTGGTTTAAGGGTGCTTGTAGGTCACTTGGCCCTCAGTGTAGGAGCTAGGTATCTTCATTTTATTTTCAGAAAAGTGATTGGCAACTCAGCAGTCTGTTTCTTCTGTTGGGAAATGGAAGAGATTTTTCATTTCTATTGAGCCTTCTTTATTTTTGTGGGAGTAATGAAAAGAAAAGTGTCTATACACATTATTCAGGTATGATCATTGCATCTGTAAAAGCTATCACTTGTATTACATAGCAGTTTCATCCTGCAGTCCCCAGTATTTAATAATCTAAGACTCAGTTTTTTGTTGATACACCAGCTTTTAGAGTTCATTTACCCAGTCAGTTTTTAACTCCGTTTTGTAATAAGCCAGCAGGTCTTTGCATAAGCATTATATGTTTAAGCATTCCATATGATTCTATTCTATAAATGAATCCATAACAGATACTTTGTTTCTTAGGTAGCTAGAAATGCTAACTTGTTATTTTGGAATCTGTAGGATGCTGGGATATTAACATATGCACAGGGGAGGGAAATGTGACTATGCTATTAAATCAGGGATTTCTTGCTTTAGATTATCATTAATATCGCATTATTGCAAAAGCCATTGGAAGCTATGCTTTATTAGCAAGAGGAGCAGCTACAAAGGGCCCATAGACTTGTAGCTGGTTGTAGTTTCTTCTGCTGTGGTAAGGTCAGTGCTAGATACAAAGTCCTTTCAAAACTGACAAAGACCTTTAAATATTACTTTTCTTCCAATTCCCTCATTTCCTCAAGTGCATTTTTCGTTCTCATTCAAGATATCTTTGATATGGAGCCTAAATTTAAAGAAACATTTTTGAGATAAGTTTTCATATATTCCTATATTTCATATATCTCTATTTTCTCAGATTGAACTATTTTGTGATAAAAAAGCTCCTTTAAATAGAGGAGTTCAGTGAAGTGCTAATTCTTCTTCATAAGAAAATAAACTAAGTAGTCAGGCATCTGACAGTTCTTCAAGTGTGTAACTCAAGTTCCAAATAATTTATATACTGGAGAACTGAAGTTATTGTCTTAATTTTGTGCTCCTTCAATTTTAATCCTTGAATATAAACTGCATAAAGGAATGAACTGTGTTTCAGTGAACAGGAAAATTCAAACTTTTCTCTGAAACTAATCTCTGATCATTGCTGGTTTATGTGGCAGAGACTTCATTTGATTGCATGTGTATATGCACAGGACTAAATTTAGCTGGGTTTTTTTGATCTTCATTTGAACAACAGTTCTTATAAGTATGAAGTCCTAAATGTCCTCAAAAATAAACTTAATGTATTATTAAATGGTAACGTGTGCCTAACACAACAGTTAGAGTGCCAAGTGCAGTTATTTTTTGTGATTTTTTAATTATTTTTTTAATGTTTACATGTTATATATAAGGTGGCAGCTCTATGTAAGGGTCAATGGCAGTTGCTGCTAATAATAAGGACACAGGATAATTAGGACAGCTGTGTAACAAATGGCAGAGGTATTGGGGAGGTGGTATTGGTGGGGAGGTATTGGTGTGGCAGCTTTGAGCTGCAGAGTCAACAAGAGACAGAAGTAAAATTCTCTTAAGTGCATTATTCATCTCTAAAAATAACGAGTGCCTCAAAAAAATAAAGTGTTAACCGATGCAAATGTAATTTACTACTGACCATAAGCACAGTGCAATGCACAATGTTTTTTAATTTTTTACGTGATAACATCATTATATTAATAAAACTTTTCTAGCTGAACCGACCTTGTCTGTCTCTGAGGGCTGTGGGTTACTTCCTGGCGCCACAAGCGTTCCCCTTCCCCGGCTCTGAGGGCCCTCGGCGGGAGCGGGGCCTTTTCCTCCCTCCGGGCCCAGGCCGAACTACATTTCCCAGCGTGCCCCGCGTTGGGCGGGGAGGGTCGGCCGCTGCCGGGCGCCCAGCGGAGCGGTCGATTGCGACAGGCAGCGGGCGACGTGGACATGGAGCTCCTCGCAGGCTCTCGTCTCCTCCCGGCCGTCACCTTCCTCCTCCTCCTGCTTCGCTGCGCCTCCGCAGCCTCCCTGGTGCTGCGCGGCCGCCCGGCGGGGGGCAACGAGAGACCCATCATTGGTAAGGGGCTGCGAGGGGGCAGCCGGGTCCCCCGGGAAGGAGGAACGGCTCCCACAACCGACGTGAAACCCTAATGGTGTCTGTGGGGAGGGACAGGTCTCCCGAGGCGTAGGTTTGGTTAAAGCGTTTATAAATAGCGTTACGCTATACATGCTTTGTTTCAAAGTCTTAAAGTAACAAGTTATTTAAGAGAAGCTGTAGTACTGAATAGCTCAAGCAGAGAAGCTGCGTCTTGGTCAGATAATGTGTTTATTTGGTACCTTGTGACCAGGCATCATAATGGATGCCCCATTGTCTCAGTGTTTGTGATTCTTTCAGGCAGTAAATGTAACGCCATAACGTGGCACAGAGGAAATCGCAGTTTAATTTTACTTTCGGTGCGTGACATTGCCTGTTTGCATAGCGCTGACTTTCTTCCTTGGACCCTTCAGGGATATTGTCACAGGAATGTCACTTCGACAAGTTCCACAAATTCGGAAGTTCTTACATTGCAGCTTCATATGTGAAGTTTTTGGAATCTGCTGGTGCCCGAGTTGTGCCAATAAGGTAGATTTTTATGTCCTTGTAAGTGGGTGATAATTGTTTAATGTAAGAATGTTGCCTTAGAGGTAGAGAAAGCAGTTGCACTGCTTTTCTGGGTGTTTGGAGCTCCTTAAAGACTATTTAAAGATGCTATAATTTGGAGGGTGTTTTAGAAATCATTATAAAAGTGAACTGGAATGTGTAATTTTTAATATTTCTTCTTAAGATAATAACCTTTATTTAAAAAAATAATTTTTTACCTGTAAAATTACCTTCCATAGTTTGCATCCTTGGGTTTTGAAGTTATATCTGTTCAGTCTAATGTGTAGTTCCCCACAGACATACATAGATATCCAGATACATATGGACATACTATCTTGTGTTACATTCTGTAGTCCTAGAATTCAAGTAATGGCGGAAGGCTGTCAGTACTCCTTGAAGAAACCAATAGTCCAGTTTTGCTCAAACTGGGGGTCACTAAGTCCATGTGTTGTTGTGTTTCGGTTGCTGGGTAAAAAGTAGCAGAGTAACAGAACTGACAATACTCCATAGCCAGCGGTTAGCTATAAAATAGTAAATGCACTAAAATCAGATGTTAAAATTATAACTGAAGTTAAAATTATACTAACGCAGCAGAAAATCACAATACCTACAAAGGCCAGTAAGAGCAGTAGTTAAGTGCCTGCATTAGAAGCCGATGTTCCTCTCGTAGCTGGTGGAGCTTTCCGAATGGTTGCTGACCAGAAGCTTCATTGATGAATGGAGGCATCTAATTCTGACAGCTGTTAGATGCAGCAAAGCTGGGTGCTTTGAAAGTACCCAGTGCATCAGTTCCGCAGGAGTGCAGTCATCATGCTGGTTTTGCTGATGCTGAGGTCTCTCTGAGCTTTCCACCGCTCAACTAGACCTTTGCTGAAGAATGGGTGTGACCCACTGTTTGCAGCTCTGACCTTCTTGGAGTCAATTGGAAAATGGAGTTGCCAGTCTGCAGGAAATAATAACCATCCCGTTTGTGTAAATTAAATTTAATGAGTGACTGCCAAGGGGGTCTTACAGTACCTGATCTTGAACTCTACCTGATGGGGTTCTGTATTCTATCTCATGGCTTCTCAGTCTTTATTGAGCTGTTTCAAGTGAAATGTTTTATTTGATTTGGGACTATCTTATTCTGTTTAAAGCAATGGTTTCTCCATATTTTCTGTGTCTCATGTTTCTGTTCAATAATGATGATATATTTCTGGTTAAATAGGTATATTTCATATGTGTTCTGTAACTATTTTCTTGGTGTTTCAGATTAAATCTTTCAGATGAAGAATATGATAAAATATTCCACTCTATTAATGGGTAAGTTTTGAGCACAACTTTCTGTTGAAAGACATGGTAGTTCTCATTTTTAGCTCTGCCATATTCTCATATTCTTTATCTTTCTTGAGGAGCATCTGTCAGATAGTCAGCTACAGTACCAAGGCACATCGTGACATTTTTCTGGCAGGCAGAAGTGGCATTATAGTGGTTAACAATTTTACAAGTGAAATCGCTCACTTCCTCTTTGTTAATTTTTTCCTCTTCTTCATTTGAGTGATCACCTTAATTTTGGTATTTAATAGCACTTGCTGAGTGCTTCATCCCTGTTCCTATCCTTTCTTTTTTCTTCCAGTCCTCTCCATATCTCCTCTATCATAAAAGTTTTGTATTTCAAGTCTCTTCTTCCTTTTTCTCTTTGGGTGCTTTCTCTCTGGCTATTTGAGTGTCATACCTGTCTTTGAGTGTCACACCTGTATTTGAGTGTCTTACCTGTCATGATTCTGTGGCTTAGGTCTTTGTTAGACAAACATTCTAATTTTTCAGCTGACTACCTACTTTTTAAATGTGGGATAATGTGGTCTAACTTAAGACATTTTAATTGTGGACTAAGCGAAGTCAAAACCCTTTATGTTTTCCTTCTGCTAGAAGTCCACTTTAGAAGAGTTAAATCAGCTGATGCTACACTTCACGAGCTTGACTGTATGTGAGAGCCCATAGCATGTGATTGGGCTACTTGTAGTCACAAGATGAGCATCTTGATAGAAGTATTCATGGTTTAAGCTTGTGCATATACTAGAGTGTTAATCACCATGTGTAGAACTTGCACGTGTAGACCTGTGGCTGTGAGGAGAACATTGTCCTCATACTCCACAGCATCCCCTATCCACTAAGACATGGGTCCTTACAGTCTTGCGGTATAAGCAAGTATAAGACCATGACACTCTT
>NW_010203656.1:19120-58576 GCF_000695765.1 Mesitornis unicolor
GTCTTCATGTAGGAGACAAAATGAATAATTTTATCGTGTTCTTATGGCTGCCAGCATCTCTTTGCTTGCCAGAAGGACTTTCACCAGTGAGGTCTCCCATTCTTTCTACCTCACCACCTACCTCAATGCAGAAGAGGATGTTAGACAAGTAGATCCAGTTCCCTAATTCAACTGACAGTTGGGTTTGTGCTATGTAGGTGGGCAAGGATGGTCCATATTTCCTCTTGTTGTCCTCCACTGTCAACTAATGGCATACATGGTATAGCTGTGTGTAAATAACAGATAACATCTCTGGAGGGAAGGACTTCTGTGAAAACTTAGGATAAGAAAGAGATGCATTGTTCTTTCATGTTGTAAGAGCTTAGCTCCAGGTTCTTTTTAGTTGGAAATTATTTATTATTGAATCTCACCTTCTTAAAATAATGAAATTTACTATAGTAGACACAGAATTTTATGAACATAGCAATGTACTCCTGAGATAGCCTTTGAAATTCACAGTGAACGTCATCAGCTCTAATGAGTTAGAGATACTGGAATACAGGTAGCTGCATTTCAGTCTGCTTATGACAAGGTCAAGCCATTATCATTGCTACTTAATGAGTTACTTCCTTTTTGCATTAGCAGAAATGACAGTTGTTTTCCTTAATTAGTATTGGCCAGTTTTTGGGTTGTACAAAAGGAACAGGTGAAGTGAATTTTCTACCACATCCAGGTAAGGATCACCCTTTTTGTCTAGCTAGATCTCTGCAGAAATCTATAATTTGGCCTATTTTGAAAATACCCTCAGCTATATTCATTGTCTGTATTGGCATTGGAGGTAATCTGATTTATATTTTTTTGAATACTGCTCTACTTATCCACTAAATACTTGGTGACTTTTTTCTAATGGGAGCTTTTTGATCTGTGTTGTCTGCATGAAGAAAGCCACACTGCTGAGGCCACAATTCTTCTTTATTGAAAGGATGAATTAATATTGAGGCCAGGATTTTAAAGTGGTAAGGAGAGTCAGCTAAGAGTTGGTACTGCATTTGATGGAGTCATGGTGGGCATCCCTTTTGTATACCAACTGAAATTTGTATGTGTTGTCTATTTTCTGTTTATTCTCCTCTTCCTTACCTTGCACTAGGCTCGGTCACTGCTTTGTGGTAATCACAGAATCACAGAACGTTAGGGATTGGAAGGGACCTCAAAAGATCATCTAGTCCAATCCCCCTGCCGGAGCAGGAACACCTAGATGAGGTTGCACAGGAAGGCGTCCAGGCGGGTTTTGAATGTCTCCAGAGAAGGAGACTCCACAACCTCTCTGGGCAGCCTGTTCCAGTGCTCTGTCACCCTCACTGAGAAGAAGTTTCTTCTCAAATTTAAGTGGAACCTCCTGTGTTCCAGTTTCTGTCCGTTACCCCTTGTCTTATCATTGTTTGTCACCGAGAAGAGCCTGGCTCCATCCTCGTGACACTCACCCTTTCTATATTTATAAACATGAATGAGGTCTCCCCTCAGTCTCCTCTTCTGCAAACTAAAGACACCCAGCTCCCTCAGCCGCTCCTCATAAGGGAGATGCTCCACTCCCTTAATCATCTTTGTAGCCCTACGCTGGACTCTCTCCAGCAGTTCCTTAAAAACCTAAACTTAGCTGTCTGCTTGTGTGCTAGCTGTCTAAACTCACATAATTAATGAAGTGCTGGTGCCAGTGAAGCCTGCAGGGTTGTTCAACCTACCAACCAGTTAGGTGTCTGCTCTAGGAAACTTATTTGAGTCTCCATTGGCTTTTCCGACTAGGTCCTTGCTGTCCATAATGTTAGATGCCTGTCTATAGATTGCTGAAATATATCTGTCTTAACCTAGACCCAAATGCTACCGTTAAAACCACTATCAACACTTTCTCTGTATACATTGTCTAGGTCTTAGTTTGATCACTGTAGCTAATCAGATTCTTGGATGTTGCCTTTCAGGGTGCTTTTTCCAGGAGGTGGTGTGGACCTTAGGACTTCAGAATATGCCAGGGTCGCTAAGATATTTTACCACAAGGCATTAGAGGTAATTACTAAGGAACATTCTGTTCTTGTTATTGTTCCCGTTCAGAGGTAAAAATGACAGAGGGGCTCATATTTTCATAGTTTTGCCTTGACATCCAGTGTGTTAACTGTAAGCCCGATAATAAGTAGCTCATTCCTGGCTTCTGCATGAACAATATAATAGTTTAAGATTCAGACTTCTGACACCCTCTACTGTTTTATGTTGTGTCATGGTCTTAAACTCTCAAGTTCTTCAGGTGAGAACAGTATCATTTCTTCATTGTACCTCTGGTTTTATGGCTGTGTGAAACTTGCAATAAAGTAACAATAATACCTTCCAAAAGCACAAGAGTATCCATTGACATTAAATGCTGAACAAAGATGTACATAAATGTAATCATTTGGAGAAGTTTTATGACTGAAGTTTAGTCTTAGGAGGAAGTCTAGAGAGACTCAAATAAACCAATTTGCAATAATATAACATTAAGGCCTCTCTTTGCGTATATGTTACAGCTAGTGAAACATCTTTATTCTCGCTTATCTATAAGTAGATTTAAATACATCTTTGGGGGTGCAGATGAGAGATCTATGTTAGCACGTTACACTATTTTACCTATTTCTTTGCATTGCTTATTGTAAATATAGCAGATTTATAAAGTTAACACTGGCTTAATTTATAGCATGAGAAAATGTAGGAAGAACACTTGAAAGGTTATATTAATTATTTTTAAATATTTATATGATCATTAAATATTATGTGATCATGAGAGGTGAGTTTTTTTAGATAGTAATCAACACATCTTGAAGTAAAACTTGCATTGTGGAAAGGCATGGAGATTCACTGAACTTTATACACAGTCTTTGATTTGTTAAGGGTCTTCTGTATTCAAATTGAATAAAAATGTAAACTTACTTCCTTTTTTCCTCTTTACTGGCTTTGTTTTATTTTCAGCTAATGTCATTAAAATTGCCTCAGAAGTCATACTTTGCAAAATTTTGCCCAATTCTATTGGCAATTATGAGTAGTGCTCAAACTGTTACCCTGGTAGAGGCGTTCCTTGGCGGTGAGGAATTCCTCCTCTACCCCTGCTGCTGGCTTTCCAAAAGCAGGCACGGCAAGCGTGGGCAATGGCATTCACAGGACCAGTCAGCTGCTGCAATTCAGGAATTAAGTTTCCTACTTTTCAGTCCCCATGGCACTAATGTTGTTACTCTTTTGTCTGTCTTTATTTGTGCTGATTTTTACTCTGTCGCCTTAAACGTGAATCTTGCAAAGACTCTCTCACTTCTGTGTGAGACAATTCATCTCATTTGTCTCTTTGAAACTGCTCACTGTGTGAAGTGCAGCCTCTGACTTGGTGTTCAGTACTGGGCCAAAGGTTTTTTGTGGTTTGCAGTACTATTATGAATTCTGTTGACATTTCACACTAATGAACTGAATTGCATAGGTCATAATTTTATGAACAGAGAGGCAGATTTATTAGCCTGTATGGGTACCTCAGGTGAGTGAAAGGCAGAAAATAATTTTCAGTTCATCATACGTAACCCTTACTAATAAATCAGGAGTTTTTTCTGTGCTATTTGTGATGATTGTGTGCTTTGATTTTCATCTTTTGAGATTTAAATAGCGCAGTAAAATATCAGTAGTTTTACTGATGTAAGCTAAGCTACAGTAGTCAAGAGTATATTAGCAGGTACAGAATTGACTGAATTATGTGCTTTTTTAAAACGCATGAGCGTTCCTTGTCTCTTCATTTTCAAATGTTCATACTAGGGAATTACTTGATCTGGCTCTCTTTTAATATGAATAGAGAATGTGAAATGCTAATCCCCATCCAAGTCAATAGAATTTTACTAGCTAGGCAAAAACCTAAGTGAAATACTGTTTTCCAGCTTTTAAATTAGTTTTTAAAATGTGATGTCTTGGGTGTTGTTTAATGTATGCTTAGCCTCCTGGCTACTGTTTATTAAAAAAAAAGGCACAAGGAGGGTGTGACAAAATCTTTATGGTTCAGTTTGCTTTCCCTTTTTTCCTCTTTGCTTTCTTCTCTTGTTTTTTGCACTTTCCTGCCAATTTTTATTCTTTTGAAAGTGATTGTCACTTTTTTATGCTGCTTAAAATCACAGTTTAACTTTTGGGAACACAAGTCCAAACCTGCTAGTTAAACAAGCATATAAGTATATCACTTAAGACCATAGCCATGCTAATAATAGGATTTCTATCTTTTTAATACAGATGGACATTGCAGAGGGTCCTTGCTCTGTGACTGTAATGCGCTTCGTGTAAAAGTATGAATTGTAATCAATAGGCTTTCCCTCAAAATGGTGGCAGATTGGTTTGCATCCCTTCTTATGATTGCCTTTTTTATAGAAATGTTGCCATGTTGTGGTTTCTGTTTAGGCTGCTCTCAACGTTACGTATTTGTAGAACAGAACAGTCAAATTATTATCAACATTGGGCTCACATTACTGCTTCAACCGACGTGTGTATCTCCTAGCCTTTGTATTTTAGGAGAAAAACTAAGGGAGTCTGTGTTTATTTCAATTGTAATTGAACTGTTAGAATTCCTCTGAGATGATCACAATTTGTACTACTGTAGCAGTTTTACTTCTCACCTACACAAGAGAACATGAAAAGAGTAGGAAAATCTCTTCAGTCTTCTTTCTGTAAATCTTCAGTACTTTTCCTTACATTGTTACTTTTTATTTTGAAGGCTAATGATAAAGGAGACTACTTCCCAATATGGGGAACATGTCTTGGACACGAAGAGCTTACGTATCTCACAAGTGGTGAAGTTTTACTTGTTAATACCAAGACGGATGGTTTTTCACTCCCTCTGAACTTTACCTCAGGTGAAAAATCCATTACATCTCATGTCTGAGTTTTGCTGAGAGGTGTTGTGTTTTGTTCATGATAAATATGTAGGGGTGAGTGTTTGGGAGGTTTCTGATTATTACCTTGTTAAATTCTTACTGAGTTGCCATGACACTTTTTTTATAAAGTCAGTGCAGCTCTGTCACTTCTAAAGCAGAGATGCGAGCACGAGCCATTTGAAACCAGCAGCAGCCAGCATAAACCACCGTTGTGGCTCTTTGAGTCACTTGATAATTTGGACCTGCAACAATAATGTGAGTTTAGGTCTTCTATTGATACTTCATCCTTTAATTTACGAGTAATCCATCTGCAGACCCTGTAGCATTCACAGATTCTGTGATTTGTACTTATTGTGAATGGAAAGGTCGCTGAAATGAGTGGCAAAGAATGATGCTGCTTTTAGTTAGAACTTGGGTAGCAAAGTTGGCTCCTCACTGAGTCAAGACTGGAGGACAGCAGTAAAAGCATATTGGAAACCTGTTGGAGTTATTTCACCATTTTTCTTGCAGTGTATTCTAAAATCATAAGGTTACACTACAGAAAAAGTTTACTTTAATGCAGTGTTTTATTAAATTTGTCTCCTGTTCAGTATTAGTTCTTCTGTTAGCAGCTTGGGTAATGGACAACATCCTTTTTTCATTTTTCTTTGTAATAGCTGCAAAAGACAGTAGATTATTCAAGAATTTCCCTGATGATGTATTACATGCATTTGCTACTGAGCCGTTGACATCAAACTTTCATATGTGGAGCCTCTCCGTGGAGGTATTTGATAATTTTAATTCCTGAACACAAATAAATTTGCTCTGTTAAAACTAGAAATAAATGATCAAATCACACATCTTTCTTCTCCCTTTCCTTATCGCAGAATTTCACAAAGAACGAAAAGCTTCGTAATTTCTATAATGTTCTAACCACTAACACCGATGATGAACTAGAGTTTATATCTACCATGGAAGGTAAAGAGATTAATTTCCTTTGTAAACTGTGACTGTAACAAGCTAGTTCTTTTGAGATGTTGTGACATTGATGTAAGTTGGTACTGCAAGCTTGCTGGTAGAATAGCAGGGTGAGCATCAGCCCTGTCAGTGCTCTGGCTGTGAGGAACAAGGCTCTGTTTGCAGGGATATTTTATCTTTTGAGTGCAAATCTTTGAGCCTAATTACTTCTCTCGCCTGCTGTTTCCCTTCCAGATACGCTGTAACACTTTAGCACTGGAGTATTCAAGTGCTGTGATGTGAAGTGTACAGCATTTGTCCTGTGGTGGTTTAATCCCTCTGTGGTGCAATGTGCCTTTCTTGCACCTTGCTTTCTGTTTGTCTGCTTATGCTTGCATTCCTGTGATGCTCTGTATGTTTGCTGTACGGCATAGCAGCAGCATCCCTCATTACTTTAGCAGCAATACTGGTAATTGTCCTCCTCTAGAAACCTTTTGCATTACTTTTCTTGTGTTGCATAGGTTTTGCACCAGGCTTGCTCATCTGAAGAAACAAGTTAGCTCTTTAGGGAGTGGTTTATCTCGATCAGTACGCTGCTAGCAGCTCTACAGTAAGGCCCAGCTGTCGGCCCATAGTATTCTGTATGTCACACTGGCTGTCTTCCAGAAGAGGAAAATAGCAGTTTGATCAGAAAACCTGATTAGGCTGATGACAGACACCTCCCGTGCCTGGAAGCAGTTTTTCACAGAGCAGTTACCAGCTGCTGTGCTGCTGTGCTCTGTAAGAGAGCTTGGGACTGGCTTCCCCCTGCATCTCTCAGGCCTGGCACAGAGCAGATGGGAGCTGCCCCTGCATTGACTGGGCCTTCAGGGAGCCCCTACGACTTGGATCTGTCCCATGGAACTGCCAGGGATATCCTGTGTGGCTGTGAGGATTGTGTGTTGAGTGATGCTGGCAGTAGATAGGAAGCTCTGAGACTGATACAGTTGTAACACTATTTTTTTGTGTGTGTACATATATACGTATATAAATTCTGAAATGAATAATCAAAAAAAGTGATGTACAAAAATCTTCTTGCATTGGAGTGAGACTCTTCTTTTACAATATCCATTTTTTTTCTTTAGTTTTGCTGTGACTTTATTAGAGTTTCAACTTCCTGTTTAAGCTTTTGTGAAACTGTTGATAAGTGAGGTATTTTTGTAGCTTATCCTTTTAGTTTCCTTTGTAGTAAGACCAAATACATAATTCTTGCTTATGTGCTTTGTGTCTGTTGCAGCATACAAATATCCAATTTATGGCGTCCAGTGGCATCCAGAGAAAAATCCTTTTGAGTGGAAGAACTCACCAGGCATTCCACATTCTCCATCAGCTGTAAAAGCAGCATATTATATAGCTGATTTCTTTATTAATGAAGGTAAAAAGTTTATTATCTATAAATATCATTTTTTTTAGAGTGAAGCATTAGTGAAATTCTTTGAGGACAACAGACCTCTTTTTCAGCTGTCAAAGTTCAGTACCTCTTACTGCTTTCTGAGAAGATTACCCTGCAATCTTTATAGGCTTATAAAAAGCCAAGGGATACTAGAAATAGAATGGCTTAGTAAAAGTTACATCAAAAGGCCAGGTATTGCACAAACTCTTTTCAGTAGACTGGCTCAAAAGCATTGTTTGTGCTTTGACTTTCTACCATTTCAAATGATCACTGCAACATTTCAGCCTCCCTTGCACAGACAATGAAAGAAACAAACAAAAAAACTCCATTCATAATTCCAGAGGTTTCTTCAGTTCCAAACTGAGTTACAGTCATACAGTGTATTCTCAGTTTTGCTTGCAAAATATTTGCACCCAGATTATAAACTGTGCTTGGACAGTATAAGGGTGTGTCAAAGGGAGGCAATATGGTGCCCAACAATTACAGACTATAGACAGCACAAAAAGGTTTTGAATTTTATAGAGCTTCTGATTTGTTTGTTTGTACCCTAAGAAGCTGGAATTAGCTGATGTGTAAAATTTTGATTTTTTTAATTACACTTCTGGTCTATTTGCTATAAATAAGCAGGATATAAATACAAAAGTATTTGAAGGACTCAAACTTACTTTATCCTTTATTTATACTTTCTGAACCATTCTGCTGAAATATAATTTTCATATTTTAAATTGACTGTTCATGAAATTGTCTTACCTGGTTGACTGGGACAGTGAAACACATAATCAATAACCTAGTTGAGGTTAGTCTCTAATTTGATCTCTTATCAGGAGAGTCACTTGTTTGGAGAAAGCAGACAGTGATTTAAAGAAATGCAACTTGTGCTGACCTGGTCAGTGAGAGCATAAGCATAAAAGTTGTGGTTTGTACAAGCTGAAGGCTCTTTTTTGCATAATGAAGTCCTACTTCCCTTTGTGAAAAGATAGCAAAATCACATAAAATTCCTTGTCAGTATCCATAAGCTTCCTCTATTTTAAGAATTTTGATAGGGAGACTAAGACAAAAATAAAGGGGAAAATAGGAGAAAGCATAGTTATGAGTCTGTTTTTTCTTTTGTAATCTAATACTAGAATGCAGCACATTTTCTATTTCTGATTGCTACATTCTCTAGTACCTGTCTGTACACCATATTACAGGCAGAGGTAAGCTTGCTCAGGCCATTATCCAAGTAAATGTGGCAAAGTAAGTGCCAACACTGCTTGTAATTTCTGTTGAGAGACAGTACGTGCGAGTTCTTTTATATATGTATACACTGTATCATTCAGCTGGAAAAAATGTACTCATTTACAATCACTTAATAACTAAGCCATTACACTGAAGTACCAGTTTCATACCTATCCATCATTAATTTTGACTTGCTTATTGTTGCCAACATGATAAATCAGACAAGGATTTGGATTTTATTGTCCTCACCACCACAGTCCATGCTAGCACCACAGCTTTCAGTAGGCTGATACTCTGATTCATTCCTTTCAGTGTTACTAGTACTGGTATCTCTGGTATATACTGCCAGTGTCTCATGGATAAATATTTTTGTACAGTCTTGGCTTCAAATTCATAATTAGATTTAGCCCTCCCCAGTAATAAAATAGACTATAACCAGCTTTCTAAAGTTCTTCACATACAAGTTACTGTAATTCCATTTGCTGTTATGGTGCACAGAATAACTTACTTTGCCAAGATACTGTTGAGGAGGATAACAGTAAACTGATCTGTCCTTTAACAATGTTTTACAGCCCGGAAGAGCCTGCACCGTTTCCCCAGTGAAGATGAGGAAGCAAAAGAATTGATTTACAATTATACTCCAATTTATACAGGAACATTTTCTTCATTTCAGCAAATCTATTTTTTTGATTGAGTATCATGTCAAAGGTGCAGTGTTGCTATTTATAAATGGAATTATTTGCCAGCATTGTGTAATTAAACTGGTATAGTGCACTGCACGTGACAGAAAGCCAGAACAGTTCTCTTCCTTCACAATGATTTATCCTGTATTTCTTCTGCACTGTTGGACCATTAATATAAAGTTTTACATTCAATAACATAATAATTGTCTTGGATCACACTTTAAGACAAGCTACAGAAAAATCAGTTTTTCTTCCAGGGAAGAGGTGTCGATTATGTTTATAAACTTGGAAGTAATCACATTTAGTACAAGGGAAAACACCATATTAATGTATTTTAAAATACGAGTTATCTTCATAAAATGTTGCAGATTATGATAGCACTAGAGGCTTTGATACATTGCTCAGTAAAATCCTATACTTTTCAAATGACTTAACAAAAGAGGCCCTTGGGTTTGTTGTAAATATGTGTATGTAACCAAGTTCTTGGCAGGGACTATTTTGTCATTTGAAAAACTGACCAAAATAGTAAGGAGGCATGGTAGCAAAGAGACATTTTTGCCCAAAAAGCACATGTTATAACCCATTTCTGAAACTGTTTCTCTTGTACATTCAGCATTGTTTGGAGTGCTTATACCTTGTGAGGTTTACATAAATACGAGGATGCAGTGTTAACTAGGCATTGCAAATACCAAGTGAAATACGTAAGGTTGGAGGGCATAGTTAAGTGCTGATTCCACTTCCTGTTCTTCTCGAATTCAGTTTTATGTATCCTCCAAGAATTTGTCTGAGAGTAACTGGAGTCAGCAGACAGATATGAGATGCAGATATCTGTTTGTTTGTATTTAAAAGAATGTAAACGTAATTTTTTCTTTAAGTAGTCTGACTTTTCCTGTAGCTACTGGATAGAATTCTCAATTTGAGTCCAGAGGTGGTTTGCCATTAACTTAGTAAAGACAGTAGTTTCTTTTTGTCTTGTTGGATAGTTTAGTGCAGCTAGAATTCAAACAGCAGATGAATGTATTTGAGAAACCTGTTAATGTTAATGTAATGTCATAACAGCAGTTGCATTCAATACACTGTGGTACCTTTTTTCTTGTTTTTTCTTTGCTTTGCTGCACACTTCATGAAAATTTTGTTCAGCGGTTTTGTGTGGTGTCCAAAAAGGAACTAAGATGAGACAATCAAATATAACTCTTCTCTATTGCACAGCTTCCAAACTCTGCTAACATCAGTATGGATTTGGAGTTAGGAAGAATTCAGGTTTATACCTCAGCTCTGTTTTGTAGTACCTTCTACTCTCAAGTACCATTTCTGAATAAAGCTGGTACGTTTCTCAGGTTCTTCAAGTAAAAGATTCTCTAACTTGTTCTTCATCATTAAACAACTGCGTAAGAGAATGTGAAATGCACTAGTTAAAATACTGTAAGGAAACATTAACTGTGACTACCAGAAAGAGACTACCAGGTAATTACAAGCTAAAGCATGTGATTTGCAGATTATTTCTGCATTTGTCAGATCAGCCAAGTTCAGTAAGTGGAACTTATTTTTAATATAGTTGACTTTATTATATTAATTGTATTAGCTGACTCCTGAGTAGAACCAAGATTAAAAAGAGGATTGCACTCTACAGTTGCATATAAATGTAGCTGTTAAGATATTTACAAACCAAGTCCAGTCTTCTATGTCTTGTTCAGGCTGAGTTCTTTGGAGTAGCTCTAAGAATTTGCCTGAGTAAAGAGGGCAGGATTTAGCCTTAAAAACAGGGACCAGTCTTGCAAGTGAAATGCCTGCTAACTGCAGTGGTAGTAATTAGTTCCTAAGTGTGTAACTGTCAGGAATATTGTGTGTAATATGATGAGAGAGCAGTGTATTTATTATTAATTTGTACGTGTCTTTCCTTTATATCCTTTATCTTTGTAAAGCCTTATTTGATGGTATCCATGATTTTTTCTATGATACATGAAATAAACTTATATTCGAGCAGATGTGTATTTTTGTTCTCTTTTAGATACCATGGATAAAGCATTCAGAATCACTGCCTTTTTTTTCCCATCTGTGACAGTCACAAATCAGGAGGCTACTCTAACCTGTGCCGACTCGGTGTGGTCATATCAGCGAGTCATGGTCAGGATAATTGAGATCCATGGCCCGGCACAGATGTGCCTACAGCACAGTTCAGGCAGGGACCCATGCCCAGGGCCAGAGCTTAAATGCAGCTGCTGGGCCAAGGGGCAGAAGCTTTCAGCAAGGCTGCCCACAGCTTTTTCACATGCAGCCTTTTCACAGCAGGCTCATCCCAGTGTCAGAGCTCGCTTGTGCACAGGCGATCAAACCCCTGTGAAGGTGGGAAGGTGTTGCAGAGCCTGTGGGTGCTGTCAGGGCTCTCGGAGCTGTAAGCAAAGCAACTGCTGTCTGCAGTTTTCAGTGAAAAGAGAATTTATGTCTGTTCCTTACAATGCCTGACATTTTCCATCAAATTCTCCAGTCAGAAGCAAACTAAAGAAACCCAGAATTGGCTAGTACTCACCCAATAGAGGGTTTATTTTTTTTTTTTAAAGAAGTTTCAGTAGACCTCCTCTTTAAGTGATTTACAATATGTTTTTACATTGTTCAGACAGAACTTGAAAAATAGTGTTTAGGATTAATGCTGGAGAGAGAAGAAAAGGAGCCTGTGGCCATACTCTCTGCTTATTCACAGTATGGTTTATACGCCTAATCATCTTGCTTGCTGCTCTGTGGGATAAACATGCACTGATCAGCAAGGTAACCCTGTGTGTCTTGCAGATTGTATTGAAACATCTCAGAAGGAAAAAGTTCGATGTGGTTTTCTCTTTTTGAACTATTCTGATTTTACCACTAGATGGCCTACAAGAACCAGGATTTCTTGGGAGTTTGGCTATCAAATGTGGTGGTGTCTCAAAAGTTTAAAGTGACTTGTTGAATAGGATATTTACTGTTGTACTACGGTATTTACCTATGTACCAGGGTATTTGGGATGTAGGGGAAAAAGAAGAGAGGATTTAGAATGAGACTGGAATCTTACTGGCATAACTGGTCAAACTGGCAGAATTGCAGGAGCCGAAGAAGAGAGTACGCAAACATAGAATTAATTCACCTGGGATTAAATCTTTATTCCAGTGAATGTTTAAAACATTTGAGCATTAGCTTGAGGTGACTGGAACAGCATCCTTATTTTCAGGTGGTTGTTCCTCCCCTGTAGCTACAGGATCTGTCTTGGTTCCTTTTTCTGTAACTGTGGAACTAGCTGATGCTAAACAGGACAGCTTAGATGGGAGTAACTGGGAATCTGAGTTTAGAAAACCTTAGCCTGGGAGGTAGGAAAGACCAGTTTGAATTCCCTTAGATAAGGAAGAAATTACAAGGAAGAAACATTCTAGTGTTTTAAGTACTGAGTTAAAGAGCCTAACCACAAGCTGATTTGTGGGGGAAAAGAACCCAAAACAACCCACCCAAAACGTCCCCACTTTGGGGCTGACCAGCTGTGCAACAATGCCCAGAAAGGTAGTGAATCCAAAGCAGAGATAGTGTTTGAAGAGATCATGAACCTATTCCCACTTCAGTGCTGAATAGCTTATTTTTAGGCTAATTTTCAACCTTTTTCACTTCCATGAGAGCCACCTTACTCATTGCTGTGGATGCCAATCTGCAAAAAGATGTTGAAAGCTGGACTGGACTGTGCTGCTGGGCAGGCTCCCATAGAAATTAGTGGCCTGTTAGAGACATGGTAGTTCCTGCAACAGTGAGAGAAGTAAGGGAACACTTTGACCAACAAGGAAGAACAATAATGAGTAGTTTCCCAGTTGTGTATTATCCCTGTGTTGCCCTTATGAGGCAGGAGTCCTGAGCGGAGAGAAATAGCTCTGTGTCTGTGATCAGATAAAGGCTATATGCCAACGCATACTCACGTGAGTTTGGACTTGAAGTGGGAGGGTGTACACAAGAAGTTTTCCACAGTAATTTTTATCACAGTAATTAACTTAATTATTTTATTTTATCTGTTTTTTTTATTTTTCTTATCTGAAGTTCACTTGTGTGTATCTGGTGGTGGTGGTGTCAGCAAAGCTGTGGGAGCTGTCTAGCATTCAAGTCCCATTAAAGTTTCTAAATGCCTGTTCAAATTATTTAGGTTTGAGTACTTACATGGAAGACAGATTGACAGATGCTGTCAGATGATTGATTGCCTCCTCTTATTAGCCTTGTGTCTTTCCCCAGGGCAGGCCTTTTTCCTAACCCAATGCTTATTTATAGGGCAAATAGTGAGGAATATCCTGCCCAGGGCCACCTGTTGATCTTGATACTGTTCCAGCTTGCATCACTTCCTCGTAATGTTTGTATCTTTCATAAAGTAAGCAGTATGTTTTAAAAGCCAACTTTCTCTGTGACTTCTTATATAACTGAAAATTTCCAAGACCTTTTCATCCAAAAAAAGTCCAGACTATCTGAAAAGAGCTGTCATTATTTGAAAAAGCACTTGAACAAGGCATTTGCTCTAAACTTAAGCAAAATCCTCAAATTCTCTTCTTTGCAATTCTCAGAAATGTAGGGAACAAACATCCCTCGAAACCAAGCTTTCTGTAAGTGAAAAGCAAAAAGCAAAGAAAAAAAAAGGCTGAAGAGAGTAAATTCTAGCAACTGTTGGTTTCAGTCATCAAGCAGTTGGGTAGAGCACCCTTAGCCTAGGCCCTCCCAAGCTTCCTTTTTTGATTTATACTGGAAGGTATTTCACTGTATTCTTGCAGCTATACAAGTCTGAGAGCTGATTTGATCTGTGTGTTGTTTCTTACTATTTTCCTGAAGAGCAGATCAGCAAAAACAGGAGTAATTTTCTAGCTAGGAGCACAGTAGGAAATTAGTTTCTCCCTGTGACCTTCTTGAGGCACCAATACAAATAGGTTGTAATCACCTGAATTCAACCTCAAACCAGAAAGTTGAAACTGCATACCTGTACCTCACTGGGATTTACTCAGCAGCACTAACATTAGGCTAACTCCCAAGAGCCTGCTTTGTCAAGACAGTGAGACATATTATTGTGACTAATTACTCAATTATTATTATTATATTAATTACTGTTAATACTATTATCACACCTTATTAATAATAACAACATTATTATTAGTGTTACAGAGGAGACATAATGTACAAGGAATAGTTTACAGACAATTTCCGAGATGTTTCCAAAGAGTCCCCAGCCCAGTCTCCACGCGTTCTCACCCTGGATGGAGTTAGTTCTTGCAATCCTTAACTATTAATGCTCTTGCCCTCCCTTACTTGCATTTGCAAGGCTTCTCTAAGAAAGCTCTTCATAATCAGCTGCTTTCTATTCGTTTTCCATGCCCAAGGGGGTCTGCAGCACATGAAATGAAAAAATCTGGACAAATTTCCAACTGTTTTAATCAAAAGAGAAGTGAAATTTGTACTGTGGCCTTCAGCTGTGCCTTAGTGCAGCAAGTAGGGAAAAGTTGTGGTACAGATGAAAACATACCTTTATATATACATTTTATTTTAAGAGTAGCTGGGAAGTGCCAATTCAGACAATAACAACAGCAGGTTTTCCTGGGCAACTTTTGTTTACCCAGATTCCTCACCTGAGCCTCCTTCTGTGGCTTGGCTGTCTGTGGCAGTCAGGCCATAGAACTGTGTGTGGGAAAATCACACATCACGTGGCAGATGAGGTTTGACAAGTCAAGGTTTCACGAATCACACCCAATTTGTCATGTCTCACATTTAAACTATTTAGGAGAGTTTCACTTTCCTAAAAGCAGAGCAAGCCCAAAGTTCATACTCCCCACTGCCACACTAGCAAACACAGACGTGTGCATAAAATGTGCTGCATATTTGCGCTGTTCACAAAGGGTTTAAAGTGATATTCGCAAAGGCCTTAAGGTGCCAAATAATGTTCTGTCATCTTTCATTCTTCATAAATTATAAAATTAATACCTTTGTAGCCAATGAAAGGATTTCTATCTAGAAATGATAGACTGCTCTCTGAATAAATGGGATTTTTTTTCTCTTCTGCTGCTTGGGACCTTGATAAGGTAGCAGAGATTCCTCTCCTGCATACCTTTTAAGCTTGCTGTCCATATCCCCATGAGCTGTGAAGGAGTGAAGACCCAGACTTGCAGACGTGACATTGGTCCCATCCTCTGCTCCTGGATATCCCTCCCAGCAGCAAATGAGCTTCCTTACTGCTGCCCTACAGCTGCGTGGTCCAAGGATGGTGGTGACCACAATAAACCTCTCATGCACTCACTGGAGTTGAATGCTCACCCAT
The DNA here is from genome assembly GCF_000695765.1 of Mesitornis unicolor. Classification (NCBI taxonomy): domain Eukaryota; kingdom Metazoa; phylum Chordata; class Aves; order Mesitornithiformes; family Mesitornithidae; genus Mesitornis; species Mesitornis unicolor. The sequence continues at coordinate 34,571 of NW_010203656.1, forward strand.
GCAGTGGCATTTCTAACAAAGCCAAAGTATATTTTGAATTCCCAGACATCAGCCTATTTTGTGTGGTAGGTGACACAAAGCACATCTCTCCAGCGAGCAGTTGTCTCCAGGTTGAGGAGTGGGAGCATGTTTATACAGTGCCATTAGGGCTAGGGTTTACTGTGGGAAGAAATAAAAAGACCAGGGGGGGCAGGGGGGGAGAAAAGAAAAAAAAAAAAGGAAAAAAGCTGTCTTTAAAACAGAGCTTGATTGTCCTGCTCAGAGCTTGATTGTCCTGCTCAGAGCTTAGTTACAAGAAAAATGACCCTCTATGGTAAATGAAAGGGTAAACTGATATTTTTTTTATGGACTTTGCTGCTACTGCACATCATTTTTATTCTTTTAGCAAAGCTTATCTCCTGCTAAACTTGCCATGAATTCATTGCATGTGTTTTTAACTCATGACGATAACATTGAAGGATATAATCCAGACAGATGGATGATTAATTATATGAGAAGTAATTAAAAAGAAACATAATCTCATACTTTCATGAGTAGCAGGATTTTTGGTAGTTGTCTTGTTCTCTGTGTCCTGTAAAACTTATTGATAAATTGCAATCTAGATACCAAGACTTCGAAGCAGACAAAAAAAATTAAAGAGCTTCATTTATGCAATTTGAAATTAGACTGGAGCACTAAAAAATAGAGGCAATTTAAATTTGGGATGTCTCATCTGCCTGATTAAGCATCCAACAAGATGCGTGACTGACACTCCTCTCCAATCTTCATTTATTTGTTCAATATTTAAAAACTCCTCAGATGTATATAAGCCATCTGCTGTTCTCAGAGTCACTGAGCCTTGGTGTATTATGCATCTGCAAAGCATTTTCACTTGATACCATTAACTATGGAAATTTGCTCATGAAAGCTGAAGTTTTCTAGACATTTCTGATGATGCCCAATATTCTTTCCCCTTTTGTCTGCAACCACTTTATTTTGATCGTTACGGCTAAGCTGCAGGCTGTTTTGGTGTGATAAATAACACCAGCCAACGGACAGTAGCCAGGCTGGGTCCTTCTCAACACGTTTGGGCCACTTCATTTCATTATTTCCTCAGTGCATTGCAGAAATCTCCACCTGGAGATGGAGCCTTTGACAGATGAGACTGACATGGGCAAGCATCCCAGCAAACCACCTTGCTGCACTCTGTCCTACCAAAGTGAGCTGAGCTGCCCTTAGTGTTGCCCCTTTCCCCCCTGTGTGGGCAAGGAGAGCCCATAGACCTTCCTGGAAAGAAGCAGGGTTGCAAGGTGATGTGGGGGGAAGCCCAGCTTGGGTCAGCTTCATCCAGATCTGCCACACAGCTGGTGGTGAGCTGCTGTCCTCTCTCTGCCTCTGTTGTGCCTTCTGCCTGCTGGAAGCTGTTACACATTTGTACGGTAACAAGCATGCCGGGATTTGCTGGGACAGCTGCTGTAGTACAGCAAACATATGGAAATGAGAAGGAATACATCAGTACCATAAAAGAAACTAGCCCTTAGGTCCTGGATGCAAGCTGAAGCAAGACATGGCAGTTGCAGTTGGTTAGCACTGTGAGTTCCTTCAGGCATTGTATTTCCCGCTTGTCTCTTGGTTTACTTGATTTGAACAAGTACCTGTGGCTCTCAGTCATCTGCTGGCCTGCCAGCTGCAGCATCTGAAAGATAAAAATCCTTACAGATTATTTATTCTCAGCCTTACGAATCAGGACAGGGACGAAATGGCAGTGGCATTTGACCATTAGCGCTGATGAACTGCTTCTGCCAGCAAAATGCCAGGAGAAGCCCACACACGAGGAGAATCATCCCTAAACCCTCTGCTGCAGGAAGCATTTTATATAGCACTAATTCTGTGGGCCTCTTCAAGCCCCTTGAGGAAAAAAGTGGTGGGTGAGGCACTATTTCAGTGTACCAGCCCCTATCAGACCTTAGGAATGGCTTTCTCTGAAGAAAGGGGGTAGCTGTCCCTGTGCCTGTGCAGATGGCACTGCATGGCTTCTCCCTGACCTCCGTCAATCAACCCACTTAGTGCACAGGGAGGGGAAGTCACTGATGCCACACAGCAAATGTTTTGTCTCTCTCAGGAAAAAGGTGAGACTGAAGTGTGCAACTTCTCACTTTTGAAGCACACAACCAATTTTCAGGTCAATCTCTATATATGACTCTGCCAGATTTCCTGACTGTGTTTTTAAACTGTTTTAAGTCTTCAGTAACACTTTTGACTGTGATGAAGAATACTATATTCCTACTTGAGTGTCTTAACCTATTCCATGGAGGGTTTTGTGGTTTGTGGTTTTTTTGGGTTTTTTTCGTGTTGTTGTTTTTTTTAACGTCTCCACTTTTCCCTTCATGGAAAGAGACATAGATAAAACCCCATCCTGTAAATGACAACATGTTATTTTTAGTTCCTGAACTCAGCAATGCTTAATTAGTTTATCCAGCTGAAAATGAAAAAGAAAATCCCATGCCCTACAGCAATTGTGTTCATGTCTAGCTCCAAATAACTTAAGTCCTTTAATTTGTCTGTGAAGAACACCCATTAAAGTTGTGTGTGAAGAATGTGGCATAATCTTTTATATATTATCCTCATACTTAAAAAATAGACAAATACTTTTTTATAAAAGTGAGCACCTTCCCTGTTAAACTGCGCACAACCTTGGCATGCCTTGGAAAAAAGCATTAGAAATCTAAATGTAATGGGAGAATCCCACCCTCTCTACTGGTATCCTGCATGGCTCTTTCTCTTGTGTATTCTCCTCACACAGGCTGTGAAGTTAATCTCTCCATGGCTGGCATCTTTTTCTAAATTATCTTTTTTCCCCCTTAAAATACGGAATATTCCCTATCTTATATTTACTTCTTTGATGCGCCTTTCAAAATCCTTGTCTTTAGCACTGTTTTCCGTGATTTGTGTCACTTGCCATATCATTCCCTCCTTTTTGTCCTTCCCTTGGTTTTCCTTAACAGAGGTAGAGTGTTTATACCTCTTTAGTTACATGGCATGATTTAGAGGATGGTTTTGGCATTGCCTTCCCTATTCCTTTTCTTTTCAAATGTACCCACACTCAGAGGTTTTTTTTTGTACTTCACCTTACACCTCATTTTATCCCCCCAATGTCTGTGTTCATAAAGTGAAGAAAATACAGTGCTCAAGAGAAGGCGAGGAAGCCTTGAACTTTCCACCCACTTTGAGTTCAAGCGTAGCCAAAATTCAATCCCCATCCATTCATCCCCATCCACAGAGACCTTCTCCCTGTGTCCTGTCTATCCAGGAAGTGGCACCCTGGGGATGTTGTGAGTCTCCTGCCCCAGGATCTGGTGTTGAGAATGGTGTGGGCTCCAGGCACTGAAGCTTTGCAAAGTGATTGGTGGTACCACAGCCATGCCCACCCCTGTGTGTATGTACTGACATACAGCATATTCACCAAGTTGGGAAGAACCGTCACTGTGGTTATGTCAATAAAGTGGGCCAGGGCCTGTGCTCTGACTTTTTCTGAAGGGGCCCAGCTCAGCTTGTTCACATGCTGCTAAAATCCAAAGCAGTGTGTACCCGTCTGTACTGACCACTGGAGACAATCTCCAGCCCATGTCTGGGCCAAATTTGCTGAGACTTCGCGCTGGCTTTATTCAAAACCAGACCAAGGGGTCAGTGACAATGCCACAGCAATGGTGATCAAGGGCTGGTGCCTGAGGCCCTGTCCCACATCAGTGTAGTAGATGATACAGAACCTGAGCAGCTGCTGTGCCCTAATCTTTACCAACCACAGCTAGGGGCAGATGTGTTCCCCCCTTATCAGGCTTGACTTGGAGGGAATGGAGAGGAAGGAAGAATAAGTTTGGTGCCAGCAGAGGTTTGTCTTCTGAAGGAGGCACAGCCTTGGTCCTTGGTAGCCTTGCAACTACCTCATAATTCCCATCTGGAGTCAATGGAAATGGAATCTTAGAAGGTGACCTGGGAACTACTACTACGGCTGTCGTACAAACATACTACTTTGTAGTTAGCGGCCTCACTAAATAAAATTAGTCAAATATGAGTAAAACCCTGTTTCTGTGGGCAAGTGCTACCCAGGTATTACTGTTCTCTTTTCACAGAGGAGTGTGGTACTAAGAGATTAAATATTTCAGCCCGATGGCGGGACTCCATGCCACAGCCACAGTACAACTTGGGTCATTAGGTTGAGGTCTCACTAGCAGGCAGTGTTGCTTCTTCAGAGAAATCCCAAAGTGTCTCCTGTTTCCTTAATGTTTCTGTGACAAATGCAACTAGCAGAATGCCTTGCAATTTCCTAGCACAAAGGGGAAAGGGCTGCATTTTATTCTCTGCTTTCTGGTAAGGTTTGGACCTCAGAGTAACAGCTGTGTTAAAGTACAATAGGTAAGCGCATCTACTGAATCACAGAATCACAGCATATTAGGAGTTGGAAGGGACCTTGAAAGATCATGTAGTCCAACCCCCCTGCCAGAGCAGGATCACCCAGACTAGGTCACACAGGAACGCATCCAGGCGGGTTTTGAATGTCTCCAGAGAAGGAGACTCCACAACCTCTCTGGGCAGCCTGTTCCAGTGCTCTGTCAAGAGATCTTTCAAGGTCCCTTCCAACTCCTAATATCCTAATACTGAGGAAGCTGAGACTTCATTCTTCTTCAGGAGGACAAAGACATAACTACACACCATTAATTACTAATGTGTTGTCTCGGGCAGGTTTTCATCAGTCATTTTAAATGTCATTTTAGAGGACAGGAGTATTTTCAGAAGATTTTGGAGTGTGTCTTCCAGCCAGCTCCAGGAAGTCATCTTTATGTAATCTGGAAGCAGAAACTCTCTTTATTAGCGAGCCTCCACTCCCAATGTACTGACTAATGTTATGCAAAATTATATGTCACACAGAACAGACAGAGAGCAATAATACTTACACCAGATGAACAGAATTAATCTGAAGAGGTAGGTAGCTGGTCTTGTAATGCATTATTCATGGCTGGCCAAATTAACCCTAGAAACTGGAAGTATGGGAAGAATGTACAATGTATAGCTTTTTGCACTCCCTAAAGACTCTGACTCCAATGTTGCATTTGCTCCTTGTTTAAGCAATCTCCATAAAGAGGTTTCAGGGTGATTAGATATTTTTGCATTGTAAGTTTAAGAACTGGCATAGTTACCAATAAAAGTATTTTGTTTTGCTGGAATAAACAATTATTTCTGAACAGGAAATAATCAGTAATTTTTCTGATGAGGCTGGCATTTTAATTTGGTTGCATGGTAACTGATCCTTTGGGAATATGAACTTTCTTGCAAGTCTGAGAAATGAGGACAATGCCTAAATGCATCTGTAATTTTGTACTGCAGATTGCTGCTCCACCAAGTGCATTCCCTGGATACGGAGGAGATAAACAATCTGTAGCATTTGAAGACATACAAAACAGAAGTATTTTATTATCTCTGAATTAGATTGAATCAAAACCAGGGCACAGCCCTTTTTTTCACACAACCACATTAATATGAGAATCTGAATATTCAAAATGCAAATAGTGCCTGACTTTCACATTCACTTTCACAAAGTTACCCTACAAGTTTTTTGCTGGGTGACAAACCAAGTAAAGTTTCTTTGTCACCTCTCATGATAGAAAAACTTTAGAAGAGGAGTTTTAAGGTATGAGTAGTCATTTCTCATGTGTCCTGAATGGGCTATCTGGTTTGTGAGTTAATCAGTTCATAGAAGAAAAAGTCAAAGGCCTAACTTTTTGATGCCTCATTTTCAACTCTCAAAATGCCACGTGTGTGCTTAATTAATAAATGTTTTGCTTCAAATATGATTTTGCTTTATCTACACTTCCTCAGCTACTCAGGAGCTGACCGTACTCTGAACTGTTTGAAGCTGGGTATGCTTCACTGAAAGATCAGGAAAGTAAAAACAAAGGATTTGGAAGTACATTTGTATCACATTCCTCCAGCCTGACTCTGGGTTGGACTGAGATGCCCAAATTAAGAGCCTGATTACCACAAACCCCATATTGGAGCAAAAGAGACATAGTTCCCTTCCCTTTGCCCCTTTAAGTCAGGTGACTGGACTCCTAAATTTAGATATTTCATATTAAAATACCTAAGCTTAAGTGAGATCAATCTGCTTCTACTCATAAATGACCCATCTGAGTCCAACTATGTTTTACCAAACATTTTCTCCGAAGTGACTTGAGCATAGCTGAGACTCTAGGCATCACCTAACTGGCTGTACACTCCAAGTCTCATCGATTCACCCAGCTTCCATTTCTATTTCATTTTATAATTTATTCTAATGTAAAAATGTAATCCAGTCTTTGCCAGTGTGTATTATGAACTCCTGACTCGAGTGAAAATCATATTCTCCTGAGGTTTTAGATATTTTTTTTTCCTTAAGACTTTCAAATTAAGTAAAATTGCAGTCTGATTATGAGGTGTACATTATACACATCCAGGGCTGGAATTCCATGCTAGTTATCTATGTTACACTATGTAAGTAAACACTGTTTCTTGTTACTGAAGTAAAAGAGGCAAAGAGATGATACTTCTCGGGGTAGTTAACACTGTGTACTTCCAGTTAATGGCAAGCTACCAAAACAAGTGAAACATGGGAATGTAGCTCTGTGGGAGGAGCTGTTTGTGGGACAGTACCAAGTCAGACTTGGATTACATGGTATGTTAACACTATATTTGCAGTAAAACAGCAAACTAAACAGTTAAAAGGAGATGTGGTTTGCACTGTTTTGTCCTTATATATAATTCAAGGAATTTATCTTAACACACTGCAATGATTGAGCCCAGTGGGACTTGTGATTTTTCAGCAATATGCACCAATAAATGAGATTTTCCCTCTGATCTATTTCATAAATAGCACTTAAGAGTGTGGTGGTATTTCTACCACTAACCATGAGGTGGCATAACATGCACGGCAGAACAGCAGTCAACCCTTCCTTTTAGTATCCCTTTGTACATTGCATTTCTTGGCATATTACATTTTCATGGTGAAAGACAGGCTGTAAAACTAGTTGAGCTTTTAGAAACTCTACATTATTACAAAAGCAATGACCAAGATACACATTTGCATGTGTGTATGTTGTGATGCTTTTCATTCTAGCAAATAATTTTGAACATACTACTACATAATGATATTAAAAATAAAACCACAATTTTTTCCTTGGTTTTCAGTTTGCATTTCACTATGTAGTTTTGCATGTAGCATGCTGCCTTTTGTAAGTCTGATTTATTTCTTTCCCAAATCTCTCTTCTTTCACAGGGCTAGCCTCTCCAGGCTTGATTTTTCCTTTCAGATTCTTGTAATGTGAAATAGATTTGATGAGTTAAGAATAGCCACAAACCTAATTTCATACTAACTGGGCAGATTAATAGGAGTTATTACACATCTGTTAACTACATACCCGATAATACTTCTCTAAATACAGCTTACCTTAACAAGGTAGAGTCTTAATTTGGATAAGAACACCTTTATCAGCATGCATTAATTTAATATTTCATAATTAAAAGCACATCAGAAACTCATTTCTTGAGCATAGCTTCTATATTTGCTTGCTTGAGGAAAAAAGGCCAAAGACTGCGTAGTCCTAAATAAAATCCAACATAAAAAGACTTCTTGCAGATTTGGAAAACTCCCGGCAAGTCATAAATCAGCAAATGCCATGAGTCTTGCTTCCCTTGTAAACACAGTCACTGTTACAGCTGTCTCATTTTGATCACTGGAGCACCTTACGATAAAGGGATGCCAAAGGGAGGTTATTTTAAGCTGTCAGTGGGGGATACTTTATACAGGAAAATCTGATCCACCCCTTCCCAGCCCACAGAAAGAGAAGTGGAAGGATGGAAGAGACAGGGCCAGGACAAAGGTGTTATGTGTGTCTTTGTCACGGGCAGTGAGAGGTGGATGCTCATTATGGGGAGGCGAGTGAAGAGCCACAGGTGGTGGCCAGTCTGGCAGGACCCTGCTGTACTGATGGAGGCCTGTTACCCTATGCCCAAAGAGAAGAATGACCATCAACCAAAAATCATCAGCAAAGGTGGAGGTGATGTGGCAGGTCTGAGGCAGAACTGAGAAGTGGTTTTGGCAACCTGGGGACAGGGAGGTCCGTGCCCAGACACAGGCAGTGCCACAGCACTGCTGGCACCAAGATGGGTCCTGGGGGTGCTCTGATGGGCAGGCACTGGTATCCAAATGGGTTATTTTGGTCTCCAAACACTCCAAGAGACACTCTCTACAGCAGTCTAGATACATCCTCCTCTAAACTTCAAACCAAGCAGACTTACTTGAATTATAGGGCCTTTAGAAACCAAAACATGACTGTGAATTTATGTGTATAAGAGTGAGATAGAAGGTTACTTGTTATCACACACTTGAGAATCTGGCTGCAACCTATGAGCCAGGCAGGTCTATTTGCTAAGAAAAACAACACATTGCAGTGTGGATTATTAATATCAGACCAAGGCTGTTTAAACAAGTTGTTGGCTTGCATTTGCCTCAGCACCTGGGACTCTCTACCTGCTTGCTGCTCTGGTTCTGGCAACACAGATAAAGCAGGCTAAGTACACCCTAGCAACATTTTATTGAACAGTATGGGCTAACATAGGGAGGTGACTTGTTTTCTCGTGTATAACTCATTTGTCTTTCCAAATACGTCACGTGCTAGGAAATGCTCTAACCCTTCCTTGTATATGATGCTCTAGTAATCAGGCAGTCTTGTAGGAGAAGAGAAATTATTAGATAACTCTTGGAATCACAGTCAGCCAACTTACAATGCAGCTTCAGCGACTCTGCTTGGCACCGACAAACAGGAGTGTTTTGAAAGCATGGCTGTGTATGGCTGGTGTGAAAAATATAGGAAACTGGGGCAGAAAGCTTAAAGAAGTCATATTGGGTACTAGGGAGCTAAGCAAAACAAAGAGAATCTTTTTTTTTGCCTTCCCAGCCTTGTTTATGCATGAGTGCTGTTTAGTGAGGCTATCTTCAGAGTCTGTTGCTGGTTTTGAGAGGCACTAGACCATGCAAGTGCTGCTGTTCCACAAAGCTGTCACATCCAGGACTGTGTTGTGTGAGTGACTGGCAGGTTCTCATGTGGAGGAAGGAATTAAATCCATATGTTTCATTTGTTTAAAAACAAAGTGAAACATTCAAAGTACAACTTGTGTGAAGTAAATGAAAATTGTGACAAGAAAACATCGTTTATCAGCAGTAGCCTATCAACCTGGGGAAAACGGTACATTTCATGTGTAGTTGTCAAACAGCAAGCAGCACAGGCCAGATCTGTGTCCTTAGCTGCTAAGTAGTTATTTAAGGTTCTGGACAACCTGGTGCCCCCTTAGAGTGAAGCAGAGTGCTGGTGATACTCGTGGGTGGTCAGGCCTGCTCTTATATGCTGTGAGCACACCACCAGCAGGCAGCATAGGCATAGCTCTATGGTGCAAACCCTGCAGCACTAATCTTGATATGGAATATCTTCTTCAGGTGCCCATTTTTACAGCTCTGAATTCCCTGATTGTCCATAATGCATATATTAGTTCCCAATGCATGTATTAGTTCACTCACAAACCCTCTGCAAATCAATGAATCTTTCAGGCTGATCCCCAGTTATAGTTGCAGGGATAGTCAGCTCCCTGGCTGGAGCGCAGAGAGGGACGGCTTTTTAAGGCTGCATTGAAGAAGGCACCCTCCACTTTATGCAGCCCAAACCCATCAAACCTCTGACATGACCTCAGGGTCCAACCCAGCCACCCTGCTGTAAAAGTGCTATTCTGGCACAGCCCCATCACTGTGTCAGGCATTAAAGAGCAGGTTTCTGTCAAAGCACTCAGCATAGAGGGTAAGAGCTGAATTTGTTTGTGAAAAAACGTCCTGCCGATGTGGGAGCTCTACATGGAAGGAACATTTTCCCAACTTAAAAAGAAACTTCTTCAGTGTACAAAAGAGCTCCCAGGTTGTAATTTGTTATAATTAAACTAGATGAGGCTGATACTGGAAGGAGGCAGACCAATTAGTTTGGGATGTCAATTTTTGTTTGCCACTGTCAACGTCTGTTAAAGGAACTTGATAGATTGCTAGGCTGGCTTTTTAAAGCAGATAATCCCCATGTGAAAGGCAGGCAGGCAGCTGGGTGCAGCCAAGATCATTGCAGCTGCCGTTGAAGAAAGGCTGCACCTGCCAACACAGTGCTTGGAGGTGACAATGGTTTTGTGACCCCTGAGATGCGGACAACTGAATGGAGAGGTGACACTCAAGATCCAAAGGTGGAGCAGATCCCTGTACAGCAGCTATGAATGAAGAAAGCCTGCCCTCAAAGGTGTCTGAAAGAGACAAGCCACCAGTTGTTTGGGCTAAAATCTGCCATTTTCTGGGCAGGACTATAGGCTTTTGAGTGGCCCAATTATGTGTTCTCAGTTTTTAAACATGAAAAGTTAGTCTTGTTGCATGCTAACCAGCTCCCATACCATTTGCTTCAAACTCCAATAACTTTATTAATATATGATAAATATCATTTTGTTAATATGATCTTTTGCATTACTGAAAGAAAGCAGGGGTAAAATAAAACCAGGCATAATTCCCATGGTTTTAACTAGTAGAGCTCTACTGAAAGTTACTTATAGTAGTTAACATAATATCCTAGCACTAAAAAAGCCTTCAGCAAATCCAGGCTATGAACTGTTTAATTTTAGAAAGTTCCTCCAGATCATAACTGAACTTGACTTATTTCAAATTTTTGTGTAAAAAATCTCTATGGATAGGAAAGATCTGGGGACATCAGCCCAACCAATAGTTCCTTCAGCAACACCAGAAAGTGTAATACATAATCACTCTATGTCACTGTACCAGGCGAAAATATATTCATTTCTTCACATAGTTCCTGTTTTCAGGTCCTGAAGAAATCAACTGCCATCAATTATTTTATGAAACTGGTGGTACCTGGCTCAGTCCTTAGGGAATGTGTATCACGATATTTCGGCAGTCGTATCTCCAGTTTCGCTGTCAGTCAAGGTACCATTGCAAACCTTACTCTCTTTAAAAGTTGAAGTAAGCAAAAACTTGGAGAAAGGAAGAAAAATCTAAAAGTTTGAAGGACAAATCTTCAGCTGTTCTAAGTTGTTATAGGATGACTTATTAATGCCACCAGAACAGTTATTACCAACTGATAACCTGCTCCCAGTTTTTAGGATTGTCAGCAAATACCGTTTTGCGGTACAAACCTAGTCATTTCCTGAAATTGCATGTTACAGTTACGCTTAAGAAAACTATCCAAGTTTATTTAGAAAGCCGACACTTTTTTCCTATGTGGCTGGCTGATCTGGGACTCACCTAATGCCTTACTGAAAGTATATGTTGCAAAAATAAAAGAATTATAGCTGAAGGCTTCCTACAAAAATGCCAGTCAATACATTCTACTGCACTGGAGGATACACCAATTAACATTCAAATCCATTTATTATTCTAAGGAATTCTTTTCCCAATATGTGCAGATTGATTGGTACTACTTTCTGTGTCTCAATTTAGAAAAGAACGACAATTTCCCTCAGTACTGCAGTGTGCATTTTGGCTTGTTCTAATGAAGACAAATTCCTCTCAATCAGGATTGTTCTGTTCATTAAGTGAGACAGATGGCAGACTTGCTGTATTGGTAATTATTCTGAGATTTTAAGCGTATTTGGGATATACTGGTTTGTGTTTCCCAGCTAAAAAGTGGTCAATATTTCAGATGGAAGAGAAGTCAGGTTCTGTCATTGCAGAGTTTTTGTAGCATGTACACAGTTCTACATTAGCAAGCTGAAAACGTGAAGGATTCACAGAAAGGCAGTTTAGAAACATTCAGACAAATCTGTAAAACATGGTCCAGCAGACATGTCTGTCTTGGTAGAAATTAAATAGATGCTTCCAAAGCTCTGCCAGAACAGAGTGTGACCCTGTGCAACTGGCAGGGATGTAGCGTTCCTTCCCTTTCCTTCCGCCTGGTCCTGAGGGTAGCACTAGGTTCAATTGGAGGCCTTTAATCTGCCAGCTCATAATAATTAATACCAGGAAATTAATGCTGAAATCTAAAGCCAAAATGGGAACTCTGCTGATCGTAGGAACCATTATTCTAGATGCCCATGTCCTTGGCTCTCTCTGTACTTGAGAAAATTTAAGCAAGGCAGCTTCTGGAAATTGTTGACCCTGAATGGTGCTCAGATATCTCTGTCTCCAAAGCTCTGGAGCCATCACAAACACAGAAGGCTGCAGGGACTGGCTAGGTAGACATCATCACTGTTCAAGGCATCATGTAAAGAAACAAAATTATCTGTCATGCTAGGCAGACATAAGATATTACAGAAGCAGATAAAAATGTTTTCACCTTATTAAAATATTACAGCTATAAAGCAATTCACACTGTATCTTCATGATGCCTCAAAAATGATATTATTCATATTATTCATAGTTTTGTGACAAACTACCTGGTTTTCAGTGCTGAGATGAGGTCTTCAAGATGGAACAAACCTGGTACTTTGAAGTATTGTAGAATACAGGGGAAAAGACTGTTTGAGAGAACGCACAAGTACACAAGGACAGATGGCACTATCTTCATAGGAAGCATCCTTCTTTTTGACGCAGTCTGACTTCACACACACAGACATACCATTTGAGGTATATCCAGCCCTAGGAATATTAAGAAAGGGCTTTGTTCAGTTTTTGTTTCTATTGACTTTGTCTTAACACTAACTTCATACTTGGTTTCACGGAAGGTTAACCTATATTCAGCTTGTGTTTTTGCCAAAGACGGTGAGGTCTTTGATTTAACTAGCTGGGAATCAGATGGATGCACCACAAGAGCCTTGTCACCTAAAAATGATAGACTCTACTTCCATTGCATTTATTTGCATCCCCATTAGGTTCATATTGATAAATAGCATAAGTAGATTTCAGAAGGGAAAGAATCAAGACAAGTCGTCTTCTAGCTCTCATCTGCTCGGACCTGCAAATACATGATTCAAGAGAAGACTTCAAATTTAGGATCTAAATGCTGTTGGACCAGAAATTACCAGCTGAAGACTCTTTAGAACATATATGAATCTAGTGAACCTCTGTTCAGCTTCTAGTGGTAGAGATATGCATATCAGAAGGTACGTCCTTCCTGACAGTCCCACCGAAGATACCTTGTAATGGAAAAGCGTAAAACCAGAAACAGCCCCAAAAATTCGCTGATGAAGTTTCTGCTGAATGCTGAGGCACGTAGGGTCTGTGGAGGAACGTAACTCTCTGGGGCATACAACTGTGCACAGCACTTTATATAGTAATTAAAGACGAGAGAAAGGGAGTGTTCTGTTAAAAAGACCGCCAGTTCCCCAGAGAAAATAGCTTTGTGTATCACTTTATGCTAGTGGAGACAGAATAGAAAACAAAATACCACAGAGTTACATACATGTTCTTTGTCTAGAAGTATTTACAAATAACTTTACAAATTTTTACACACATTTTCAGGTTTTTTTACTTTTAAATTAAGAGCAAAATTAGTCCCCAGAGGCTTCTAAGGCTTCACCTGGTGCCTTGTACCATACATTCATGCTTGGCTTCTTCCTGGGAGAAGGGAGGAAAAGAGTTTAAAAATGTGCAAATCACAGACATCTAAAGCGCCCTGGATGTAAGGTTTCCTAGAGACTGACAGCCATAGTGCTGTCATCCTACTTCTCCTCAAATCAGAGACTGCTACTGGTGGTGAGCTCAGGGCAAAAGAAATTGGGGGGGAGAAGGAGCCATATATGAATTGTGAAAATTAGATGAGTACATTAGTGCTGGAACATCTGGGTAAGAAAAGCCATAGCTCAATTCCTACTGCATACAGCAGTTCAGACAATGCAAGGAGTGGACATTGTGACTTCTAAACACAGCACTGAAATGATCTCTTGTACACTGTTAGGGTTTGACTCCTGCTGTGTCAGGAGCTGACTAATTCTGGAGTCAGAATTACTGTTTACTGACACAATCTTGATCAGGCACAGTATGATTCTATCAGTTAAAAAATACTGACTTTTTTGAGTAAGATGTACCTTTTCCCTAGTTTTCACAGGTTGTTTTGTTTCCATGCCTTAACACTAAATGTTGTAAAAATACTGAAATTAAAAAAGAAAAAATTTACAATTTACAAGTGTCCATATAAGTAAATTATTCAAAAATTCAAGATCATCTACAAGGATCTACGAAATAACAACGCTGATAATGACACTGAGCCTGTGGGAAGAACAATCCACATGCCGTGAGAAACGGATGGTGGGTTTCTTCCAGAATGATGAGTCACAAGGTTGGTCTTTTCTTCTAAAATCTGGTTCTTCAGCTACAGCAGCAGAAGTCTTGAGCCCATATTCATTACTTACTTCGACCTAAAAAGCAGAATATATTAGTTACTTACAAATGGAAGCCTATTCTGTCTATCTTGTAATTTGTGAGATGTAAACTCACACCAGCTGACAGGTTAGTAACTGATGAAAAACTGGATAAAAAACCGCTGGTCACTAATTTCCTCAGCTGTAAGACCCACATATAAGGTCAAAAATGAATGGCTGGGTACAAAGTGGTAGCTTTGTAGCATGTATACCTCAAAGGCAAAACACATTTCAGGAAAAATAACATAGATAATGAAATATGTCTGAAGCTCACATAATAATAGATTCTTTTTAGCATAATATTTTTTAACAGTATAAGATATACGTTCACCAGGTTATAAAATTCTGAGATGATCTAAGTACAAACATGCACGTTTGAGCTGGACTCACATTATTTATAGTCCTCACCACAATCACACGCCTGTTGAACCTATGTGTTCTCACATGAATTTCTGTAAACCATGTTCACCTGTTCAATCTTGGAAAATCTATGATAGTCTTTCATAGAGATTTTACAGTGGGTAGAGTCTCAGGAAAAGATGCAAACAAGATGGGATCACACAGGCCCATCTCAGAGCAGTGACCTCTTCACTGGCAGAGTTTCTCAGACACTGCATCAGTCCCACAAGCAGAAGCTAGCAATGTCCCTAGAAATGCTGAGGACACTAGTAGCACTGGATCAGACTACTCATCCAAACAGGAATGGGGCACATGGAAACTTTAACTTCTGGAAATCATTTACAACAATAATGATTATGATAAAAAACCCTAATGCAAGCCAAAATGCAACTTTTTTCCTCTTCTAGAATCATAGAGTCATTTAGGTTGGAAAAGACCTTTAAGTTCATCAAGTCTAACCATAAACCCAACACTGTTAAGTCTACCACTAAACCATGTCCCTAAGTTACACATCTACACATCTTTTAAATACCTCCAGGTATGGTGACTCAACTACTTTCCTGGGCAGTCTGTTCCAGTGCTTGAGAACCCTTTCAGTGAAGAAATTTTTCCTAATATCTAACCTAAACTTCTCCTGGCACAACTTGAGGCCATTTCCTCTTGTCCTAATTTCTTCTAATCTCCACACTTCTCTCTTTTCTAAGCAGCAGTACCTGAAGAAATTCTAATTACTACCCAGTGACCTGGCTGTTGATATCATGCTTGAGAGAGATGAAAACACAACAGCTGTCTTTATAGTCCACGTGATTTAGACCTAAAGAGAACATGACAATTTTTTTCCAACACCTTTGTTGTCTCCTGTCTTACATGAATCTTAATTGAAACTGCATGGTTCAGGGCAAAGATCCTGCTTCTCCTTGTCTGGTAGCTTAATGGAGTTACAGGCAGAATGAAGAGCAAACAGACAAGCTACGATCATTCATATTAGCATTAAAAAATGTTCCCTGAGAGACTAAGTTCAAATTTAACCTCTTCTTGGGGGTGAAAAGGAAAACTAATTTTAGACTTGCTAATCATTAATACTTATGGCAGCTCTACGCAGACATTACACTGAATATGAGTACTCAGCAAAACCAGAATGTCTTCTACATTGTTTGGATGAGGCCACAAAACCTCGTATTTCAATGGCCCAAGGTTAGTTTAGTTTATTTATGAATGAAATAAGGGAAATAAAAGGGATGAGAAAAAGAGAAATAAAGCCAAATGTTCATCTATAGAAAGCTCCATTCTAATTTTTCCCATGAGTAAAGTGGTAAGAATGGCAAAATATCTGTAATCTTTATTAAGACTTTGAATGTATTTAACAAGCATTATTCATGTTCAATTCTAAGACAACAGATACGGAATTTTTCACAGCCTGGGTATCCGAAGTCACATTTCTTAGGGATACTATGGATTCTTAGACTTTATATAACTGATACAGATAGCAATTAACTTATCAAAAGAAGTCAAGAAGGCTGATGTGCTGTAGAGAGATAAGCATCTCCAAATTTCTGGCACAATCCACTGACTATTCAAATTGTTTCCAGCAACTTGGCTTTTAATTCATTCTTTGATTACTGATAGTATTTTTCCTTTCTGCTTAGGGTCTGCATCTTTCACTGTATAAAAACAAAACATAAATAAAGAAGAAAACACAGTATAATGTTCCAGTTTTTTTACTTCTAGCAGCCATAAAGAGGTCAGAGAGGGTACTCCCAGCTGTACAGGAATACCCATACATGGGAAATGGGAAGACGCCATATATTTTCCAATATTGCTAGCTTACTGACAACTCTAAAATCTTCTAAGCTACTTAACCAAAATCTCAGAACAAATTCTCAGATTCTGTGACTTTACTACTGCAAAACATATGAATAGATTTTGCAGGAACAGATATATGTCTTCTGTGAAAATGTCTTTTTTCCCCTCTCCTTTAGTTATAGTAAATTTAAGAAAGTACTAAATGTTTACTCACTCAATACTTTAAAATTAACCTCAATGCAGGTTTAGAGATTAAAATCTTTTATAGAGAGGTGTAAATGTGGTAGCTGTGGCTTTCTTCTTCCCGGATACCAATTTCACTTCTTCAGTCTCTAGCAGCTTATTCAGAATGGTCAAAACCCCATTTTGCTGTCATCTTTCCCACAGAAAATGCAGCAAAATTGGCTTTTAATGAAATATTACTGAAAATGCAGATTCCAATGCGAAGGGTGTACTTAATGCCATATCAAACTGTTCATTGTTTCATTTTGTCGTCTTAATGTGATCTTCCCATTCTAACACACACCATCATACTGAGATAGGGACAGGCCTTCATAATCCTACGATATTTACTCACTAGATTTTACTGAAATTTTGTCTATTTATACAAACCGAAAACTGCAGCATGAATAAAATATATTTTAAAAACATGCAAAAATTAAAAGAGCCATAAAGAAATTTCAGGTGTCAAGTGCTGACTCAAACCTCGTTAGCAATTGCTCACGTTAAATTAAAACTCCCAGCACATGAACACATGTGTACACCAGGAAAAATTTTCGAACCCGTTTTAATTCTGTTGACTGGTAAGTAAAATACAGTAAGTAATTAAAACAGTTTCAGGCAATTAGCTGCAAGTGGGTTTCATGAAAGGCCCAAAGGTAAATTAAATGACAGAAAGTATCAGGATAACAACTTACAAGCATCTAAGATAAATTTCCAAATTAACATCTTCTGTTTTACCACCAACACTTTCAAATATCATCTCTTGAAGTTAACTGAGCTTCTGCCAAAATATATGTAGTAGTAATGTCTCCCATATCTTTCTTTATTCCAAATAAAATGAATAGATACACATCCAAACTTATTCATTAGGTAGCAGAGTAGGAAGAGTCTATGAAACCATGTGATTTTCATGGTGAGAGCAAATAAGTGATGACAAAGAGATAATGAACTTCCAGTGAAACTTTACAGAGAGATAGATTTTAAGCTGACTAGCAGTTTTTTAGCAAACATTTTTCTTCTAGTAGCTAGACAAATGTAAAAGCTTCTGCTTTTCCATAAATGTGTTAATCTCATTAAGTTTAATACAGCAGCAGCAGCCATAAACCAGCTCTATTCTTGTTAAAAAGTCAGCAGGGAAGCAATTCCATCCTTCACTGCGAGCCTCTCCTTGCATTAAGCCGAGGCACGACATGGCAGAAATGGTGATATCTACTAATCCCTGCTTTAGCGGATATGTCATCAATGACAAAGTGTCCTTACTCACATGTTTTATGTGGATTAATTTTTAATTAAGATCTAATTAAAATATAATTAAATTATTAGTAACCTGATGCCAAAATTATTTCAGGAGAAAGTTAGCTTTCAGTCCAGTTAGAAGGATTAATGTGGTCCATAGGACCAAAACCTTACCTACAGGCTTTACAGGCTTTAACTCAACATGTTCCTGGGGGGGCTCTCGGTAGGAGTATGTGTCAAGTCCGCCTATGAAATCAACTGAAAATACAACAGTTCCAGAAATGAACAAATGGAAATAAAAATATGTCAACTGAAAAAGAAATATGGACAAATTATGTTAAAAAAAATAGTAAGCGCATGCACAGGTTTGCACACTAGAAATAAACAAGTAGGTAAAAATGCTGTGGAAGCTGCTTACAGAAGGCTCTGTGCCTTGTCCTCCTTGGGGCACATTTAGCCCTGTGCTCAACAAGTCAGGCTACCCGCTGGCTGGCCAGACATGCCCACTCCTGCCAGTGTGTGCCCAAAAGGAGCATTCGCACATCTGCAGAGTAGTTAAACAGAGACTGCCCTGGGGTGATGTAGCTGCTGCTCTTTAGGAAAATCTCAGCATATATTTCATAATTCACTTCCAACTCCTTTTGAAGTGTTTAGAAATTTAGGCAGTGGAAACAGTTTAGCTCGTGAACCTAATTTTGCCTAAACTTTTACAACTCAATGGACTTGCAGGAATGTAACACAACAACAAGAAGGAAAACCAAAGGTGTGTCCACTGGGCTGAGAATAAACAAGTGAGAACTGAATGTAAAAAAGCAGTAGCATCGTCTCTGGATGAACTTGTGGTGACAGGAAGCCTCTTCAGAATCTTTTCATGTTCTCTCAAGATTTCTATGTCAGAAATAATGTGGGATATCCACTCCTGAGAAGTTTTAATTTCTTCTATGGTCATAATGATTTTAATATGAGACATTTTAGTCTGAGTCTTGTATCTTGTTATTTTTGGTAAGATTTTCAGCGACTTCAAGAAGCCACATGTCCAAGGTATCCTGGAAATCTAAAAGCAGGTTCATGGAGAAGGTTATCTTTCCATTGAATATTCTGTGATTGATTTAGATGGGCATTTTTGCAGCAGCAAAAAGGCAGCACGTTAGGATTCCTTGGTCACATGGAAAGCAACTGCCTTCATTTGTTTATATATAGGCATATATATAAAAGTCCTAAACAGAATTTAGATCCTCATTGTATCAATCACTGTATGAGCATCTGATGAGAAACAGTCCCATCCCAAGCAATGTATGCCCTATGTAAAGGTGAGGGCTCATCCAGGATGAGGGAATGGGGAAATGCTGGAAAGCTGGCCCAGCCTGAGTGCCAGCCCTTCCCTATCTGCACCTCCTCTTTATACTGTATTTCATTCAGAATGCTAAATGTAATGTAAAATGTTTCAGTAACTAAATAAAACACCATACATCAAAATTGACTTGAGCATTAATGTGATCAAACCCCTACAACGAGACTTATTTGCAGATAAATTTTTGTAAAAGCTGATTTCTAAAATATCTAGATGTCTAATGTAAGGCATAGTTACTGATTCATTTTTTGGAATAAATTGTGTTTATAGAGATATAATTTGTTTTTGTGGTTATACACTTTTAATATAGTTTTTATAGTTTTCTCTGCTCTCTGAGGGTTGTTTGTTTGTTTGTTTGTTTTTACTGAGGACATGTGATAAAGAAGTTAGTACATTTTTGAGACAATTCACCACTTCAGAACATCATTCCTCTCAGCAATCACAAGCATCATCTGGAACTGTAAGCAGGGAGAGAATTTAAAGTAACTAGTCCTTCTATCAACAAATCTTTTGGAGAAATAAATAAAGTCAATATGTACTAACGATTGACAACATAGACATGTCTTTGTCTGTCAAAGAAAATATATTTCATAGCACCATCGAACACATTTTGAGATGAGCTGCTCAAACCTGTTTAGCTGAGGCTTTCTCTTTTGCAATCCGAGTCTTGTTATACAGTATTAAAGGTGAAGTTTGACTTAAAATTTGTGTGAAGCTAATTCTGGAGGCAAGAAGCTGCTCTATCATACAAGACAGTGGAAAGTGTCATTTTTCATTTTGCACTCTATTTTATGGCTGATAGCTCTTTAATATAAAGATTCGTCATCAGTTATTTGAATTATAAGTTACTATTAATTTTAAAAATTCAGTCTGATTTTACCTGATATTTTCACCACTTATGTCTAGTAGACTTCCAGGACTAGGACCTCAAATGGTGATTAAATGTAGAGATTTGACTTTTCATTTTCATTCAGTACGAAGAAATTACTATGTAAATTTCACTTCAAGCAGATAACTGAGACATCCAGCTTTGATCAAATACTTTAAAACTTCACATTGGCTAAACTTTCAGGATGCATACATCCCTCTAGTTGGCCAAAAGTAAACAGTAAAAACATCTGTACAGGTTTCCTAAGGGGAAAACATAAGTTTAAGGATGGTATCAAACAAATGATTTTGTTTATTTGTGGCCTGGTTCGTGGATTATGGATAATTTCTGTGATAGATGCATAGAACTACAACAATTAACTGCAGAAGGTCACATATGCCTGGAAGAAAGTTCAACAATAAAAAAATCCATGTTCTATAATTCTATGCATTAAATTAAAAATAAAAAAAACCCACAACTTGTTAGCGGTGGGGATATTCAGTCACTAAACAAGGAACACCCCATGGAGTCCAGTCATTAACTACAGCCATGCAGAGAAAAACTTAAAATCCTAAAGAGAGGATTTTTTAGCACCCCACAGATAATAGCAGGTTACAGCAGAAGCTAGTTATTTTATCTGCAGCTGGCTGCAAAACATGATCCATATTCCCAGGGAATTGCTCTCTCTGTGTGTCACCTCAGTTTTGTGGTCGCATTGGATGCTTAATGACCAGTGTGAAATGTGCCTTTACAGTTCACTACCTGCTGGGCTTGGAAGTGCAAATCTGTGCTGGCTGCCCACTGCGGGAAGTCCATTAAAATGATGCTCATTCAGTCACGGGCCGTATCGGAGTAACAGTTGTCATAATCTGCCTGAGTGAGAAAAGTGCAATACTCTGCTGGCTGAAGAAGGTGTATCCACTGTCCTCAGTAATTTTGAGGGTTATTCTTTTCTAGACAGGTGACATTTAGGTTTGCCTTACTGCTATTAATCCAGTGCATTCGCCCATATACCAGTTAAAATTTGCTTTTCTTTGAAGCGAGCACAGAAGAACCAGAGCTATGAAAAAAATCCTTTCTCCTTTCCCACTCTCTCCTCTGGAATTCAGCCTCTCTGGTGACGTCCCACTGACCTGCTGGCAGGTCCTGGGCAAACAGCTGCCAGAGCTCATCAACCCATTGGTATATTACTAATTTCTCCTTTAAAAATTGGCAAATTCTAGGTGTGTCTGGAGGTGTCAGGTATGAACAGAGCAGTGGTATGCAGATGGCATGATTCTTAGTAAATCCTCCAGCCTCTCGGCCTAGAATACCTTTGATCCTATTGATGTTTGCCTCCCCTTTTTATAAATGAGGGTGGAGTGCCAAAAGAGACGGCATGAATGGCTGATATCTCCAGCTGTGCCTTTTCCAGGAGAGGACCAGGCTAGCAGCTGCCTGAAAGTATGTTTTTATGTACAGAAGTTTTCCTTAACCTATGGGGTTCCAAAAACAGTATTCTCCTTGTGTTGCATATTTTTGAATGGCAATATATTAATGCAATTGCATTCATTAAGAAAAAGTATGTAACTGGGGAGGGTGTCAGTGTTTGATGCATAAAGTCTAATCTTTGGGCTTTCCAATGTTTGCACTTGTATCTTCTATAAACTTTTCAGATAAGCATTTATTTTCCTAGGATCTCTATTTTTTTCAGTTGCTTTCCATTCTCAAGAGACACACCATTCTTACAATCTTCACTGAACTGGCCAGACTGACCCAGCTACCTGTCTGGAGCCAATACTACCCATTTTCCCCTCCTCATACTACGTCTGAGCATCAAAGCCTCCAGTCATGTAAGAGTCACACATTCCTTTGCAGGATCCTGGGAACAGCTTCTCATTTATGTAGGGGACTAAAGGAGAGAAAATTGTGTCAGATAATTAAGAAAGGGAGAAGAAGAGACATCAGTAATTGTATGTGGTACTGTGATTGCTGCTCTGTCTCTACAAAGTACAAGCAGAAGGTAATCAGGTTAAAATAGAATAAAGTGGTAGAAAATTACTAAGAAACAACCTTTTCCATAAACTTTTATTACTGGAAGCTAGAAGGGAATATTTCAGGGTTCCAGAGTAATAAGATTTTGCACCAGATTTTCTTCTTAGTCTTCGCCTATTGAGGTAGGTCATAATTTAAAAAACTGCCCTATGTTGTAACACGTAAGTACCACACTTATCTGAAGGACTGTGCTGAAAGAAGCATCCTCCAACAAGTTGTCTTGAAAGGAGCACTGGTACAGAAATTTTAATCACAGACACACAGAATGGTAGGGTTAGAAGAGACCTCTGAAGATCATCCAGTCCAACCCCCCTGCCAGAGCAGGATCACCTAGACTAGGTTACACAGGAACACATCCAGGCAGGTTTGAATGTCTCCAGAGAAGGAGACTTCACAACCTCTCTGGGCAGTCTGTTCCAGTGCTCTGTCACCCTAACAGTAAAGAGGTTTTTCCTTATGTTTAAGTTGAACCTCCCGTGTTCTAGTTTGTGACCATTGCCCCTTGTCCTGTTGCTGGGCACAACTAAGAGTTTGGTCCCATTATAAGCACTAATGAGATTTTTGCTATTGAACTCTCTCCTCATTGTAGCAGTGTTGTGACATCCAAGATTTTAATATCAAATATTCAGATTTTTTTTTCCAAGGATATGATTACCCAGTAAGATGTAAAAAGTGTGTTAGAATGTGGAAGTGGCTCAAACCTTCTTATCCCAGAGTCATTCCAAACATGAAAATACCTTTCCAAAATGTTCTCTGTGCCATGCCTTTGAAAGCTATTTACAGCCATACCATTCCATTACTAAAGTTAAATGACAGGCTGCCTAATTATGGTTTTTTTCTTAAAGTAAGTACTTCTCAGTCATTTTCAGGTCATTAAGGACTCTTGGCCACTACATGGTAAAAGCCCCTAGAAAAGTACAGTCATCACACATAAGGCCTATAGGAATAATATATATCACAAGTTTATTATCACTAATTTAGTGTCAGAAAAGAATATACTTCAAGCTGCAAATATTTAGGAATTCTTTCCTTTAAGCTTCAGCAAACATCCATTTTTCATGACATTGTGCTATCTGCAAACCAATATGCGAAACTTAAGTTGATGAGGAATAGTTTTTCATTTTAGTTTAAAGTTTTTTATCTTACTTTCTCTAAATACTTATCAGAGCCTAATCTTTTTTGCAAAGCAAATCAGCCTGGTCATCAAACATCCCATACATCTCAGCAGAGTTGTTTGTGACTTACATTATTCATCAGCGATGCTCTTCAAACAAAATAATTCTGATGCTATGTATTCTTCCTATATAGGTCACTATTTTTCTGTTCCTCATTTTTATGAAGATGCTAAAATTTGAGTGAGAATACCAAAATTTTTTTCTTAATTTTTGTCTTCATGACTAAAATACTTGCCCAATGACTATTATTTATTTATGGAAAACAAACATATGGCAGTTGTATTTAAAAACACTTTAAACAAAGCTTTTTTCTGAGGCTTGTATGTGAAGGTGCTGTTGCTAGATCTAGAATAAGATTTCAAATACAGAGAAGGGTAGCCTTCTTTATGCATATGACAAAAGTATATTGCAAACAATTACAACTTCCCACATAATTTTTATACAGTAAGAAAATCAGAAATGTTAAAAATCTTGTCTCACTTCTTTTAACAAATTTCATAATTTTCCCTCGCTGACACTCT
>NW_010203656.1:58607-60325 GCF_000695765.1 Mesitornis unicolor
TGATCTAATCCCTTTTGGTGCAGAATACTCTGGGATTCCCTCCTCTTCTTACTATTAAAGTTACTATACTGCCTATGTACAAATTAAGCTAGCGAAAGAAAAGTAATCTATGCATGAAAGATATGAAATGCCCAGAAACTACATATATCAATTACATTCACACAATACCAAGAGAGAAACAGTGCCACTTTGTTTTCACAGCACGTACCCAGTCAATCCACTAAAACAGCAGCTCAAGTAGTGGAGAATAGAGATTGTACAGAAGGCTGCTACGGCTTCAGTCACACTTCTAAACACATGACCTTCATGATAAATGTGTCCAACTTGGCTTCAGAAGAGACAGAACTCTGAATCTGCTTTTTGAAGTTCTGCTTTGATCTTTTCTGGTATTCTGATTAAGGGATAGATGTTATGTATTAGTATGCCTTTATATTTCTGCTGAGTTTGATGCCATAAACTAGAGATCTTTTAGAAAAGTTTAGTGCAGATGCTAGTCCTGACTGGAATTGATCTGTTCCACTTACAGGTCATTGCTTAGATGCAGGTTAGGTGTTTTTTCCTTCAAGGTGTTTTTTCTTTCCTATCAGTTGAATCCCACAGGGCTCCATCTTTGGCCTGTTCTTTGTATCCATACCAATTTCTTTCTGCTTCAGTTAATTGTCAGTATGATCCAATAATTTATTTTTGAGACAATACTCAAGTATTTATATCTGCCTGGTTATTATATATCCAAGAATATCACAACTGCTGTTTCTAACCTTAACTACAAGTCACAGGTGCTTTAGTATGTGAAATTAATGTTCCCTTTCTATAATGCAGACCCTGTTAAATTCTGCTGAATAAAGATAAACTTCCTAGAGCAAAGTATTTACAAGATCAAATACATGACATAAAGCCATACCTTTCAGAACACTTGTGACATTTGGAGGAAAGGATTTCAATGTAAAGAAGAAAGTCTTCATCATCCATTCACAAAACAATATTTATTTTAAAAAGTTGGTTACAAGACTGGAGGGATTTGTTTTATCATTGAGAGATTCTGGATTTTTGTTCCCACTTTCCTAGGTATAGAAGACTGCTCCTGAGCTGTGCTGCTGCCGTCCTCGGTGATATGATATTTGTTTCACGTGTCTGAATCTTTACTTGCCTTATGAAGAGTGAGCAGGAGTGAGCCAAAGATGTTCAGGAGAGCATGTCTGTGTTCATGGCACGGCACAGGACACAAGCCAGAAAGGCAAGGACCTACCAACCTGCTCCTCAGGCAGAGGCTGCCGTGGGGAGCAGCAAACCAGACGGGTCTTAGAGACAATGGAGAGAAGGCATCGCTAAGGAGTTGGGAGGCCAAGCAGAGTCCACTGCAATTCAAGCAGTGAGGGACTTGGCTGAGACTCAATTGGGAAGCATGATTCTCCAGCGGCATGGACACAGATAACAAGAGAGGAAATGTCATAAGCTTCTCATTTCTATTCTCTATGACCCAGTAACTTTGAGTATTCCATTTAAGAAGTGTGTTAATTTATAATCCAATTAATTCTGCCTTTTTCGAGTTTCGTGTTGTGGTTTTCTTTGCAGTTTTCTTTAAAGGGCAGTGTGCACATCCACTTCAAAGTTCTGACTGACTGAAGCTCTCTCACATTCAGTCCATGTTGCAGTTTTTCTTGTCTTTCTTTTATATCCCTATTTTCAGTGGGTCCTGTCCTGTTCAATCTCTTCATAAA
>NW_010203657.1:0-4656 GCF_000695765.1 Mesitornis unicolor
AAAACCCCTCACAGAAAACCCAATACAGTGGCTTATTGCTTCCAGTACAATATGGCTTTAGAACACCTAATCCAAACTTTTGGGAAATATTCTCCTTTTGTACCAAACTATTAATAAGTTTTTAAAATTCAAAACATTTCTAAGTCAGCTTTGAAGGACTCATGAACCAGAATGCTTCTGGTCATATAGTGTAGGATATATCTCAGTAAACATTAGACAACTAGAAGTTGTCATCTAAACTAGTCATCTAGTCATCTTTTATAGTCAGTGGAGAGAAATAAACACCTTTAGGGAGTGATTCATCTCATTGAAGATAAGCATCTAAGACAGCTTAGACAATTTGTCTGCCTACAATATGCGGTTCTCTCAAGAAAGAGATCTCATACCGCTTCTTAGATTGAGACAATTTTTCAGACATTGTAAATTACACAAGACAAATCCCATGTTTCATGCCTGCTTGGAATCAACACAGAATAAGTAACAAATAGCAGTAGGCTACAACACCAAATTGTTCCAAAAAAATTTAGCGGAATACTTAACAAATATTTCCAAACTCTCACTTTCAGATTCTTATTTTTAAGTACTGAACTAGTAAACAGAAATAGTGTCCAGAAGTACACTATTCAGCTCTTCTTAAACAACATTTGTTAAAAAATCTTGTGATGTCAAAAGTTCAAAGCATAAATTCAAATTTGTTTACAGGGATTAAAGGGATGCCTTTACATTTCAAAAAGAAGTAAGTATAGATTGTAGCATGCATTTTGACAAGCAGCACAATTAGGGGAAAGGACTAGGAGTATTCTAGTAGGATGTTAAAATACAAATCACCAAATCGTCAAAAAGAGGAAAACATATATA
This sequence comes from Mesitornis unicolor, assembly GCF_000695765.1. Classification (NCBI taxonomy): domain Eukaryota; kingdom Metazoa; phylum Chordata; class Aves; order Mesitornithiformes; family Mesitornithidae; genus Mesitornis; species Mesitornis unicolor. The sequence continues at coordinate 859 of NW_010203657.1, forward strand.
TAAAAATCATAGAATCATTAAGGTTGGAAAACACCTCATCAAGTCCAACTGTCAAACCAACACCATCATGCCCACTAAACCATGTCCTGAAGTACCACATCCATGCACTTCTTGAACACCTCCAGGGATGATGACCCCGTCACCTGCCGGGGCAGCCTGTTCCAATGCTTGACTACTCTTTCCGTAAATAATTTTTTCCTAATATCCAGTCTGACCCTCCCCTGAAGCAACTTGAGGCCATTTCCTCTTGTCCTGTCACTAGTTACTTGGGAGAAGAGACCAACACCCACCTCGCTACAACCTCTTTTCAGGTAGTTGTAGAGAGCAATAATGTGTCCACTTAGCCTCCTCTTCTCCAAACTACACAATCACAGTTCCCTCAGCCACTTCTCGTAAGGCTTGTTCTCCAGACCCTTCACCAGCTTTGTTGCCCTTTTCTGGACATGCTCCAGTGCCTCAATGTCCTTCTTGGAGTAAGGGGACCAAAAGCAAACACAGGATTTGAGGTGTGGCCTCACAAGGGCAGAGTACAGGAAAAGGATCACTTCTCTGCTCCTGCTGGCCACACTGTTCCTGATGCAGGCCAGGATGGTGTTGGCCTTGGCCACCTGGACACACTGCTGGCTCATGTTCAGTTGGCTGTCAACCAATACCCCCAGGTCCTTTTCTGCCTGGCAGCTTTCCAGCTACTCTTCCCCAAGCCTGGAGTGCTGCATGGGGTTATTGTGACTGAAATGCAGGACCTGGCACTTGACCTTGTTAAAACGCATACAGTTGTCCTCAGCCATCAATCCAGCATCAATCCTATCTATGTCCCTCTGCAGAGCCTTCCTACCCTCGAGCAGATCAACACTCCCACACAATTTCATGTCGTCTGCAAAGTTACTAAGGGAGAAATCAATCCCCTCATCCAGGTCATTGATAAAGATATTAAACAGAACTGGCCCTAAATCTGTGCCCTAGGGAGCACCACTTACGACTTGCTGCCAGCTGGATTTAACTCTGTTAACCACAACTCTCTGTGTTCAGCCATCCAGCCAGTTTTTAACCCTGTGAAGAGTAAACCTTACCAAGCCATGAGCTGTCAGATTTTCTAGGAGAATGCTGTGGGAGACAGTGTCAAAGGCTTTACTAAAGTCCAGGTAGACAACATCCACAGCCTTTCCTACATCTACTAAGTGGGTGGATGCATGATGGACTGTGATTTGGCAAGCTCTTCCACTAGTTCCTTCAGTACTCTAGGATGGATCCCACCCGGCCCCATAGACCTATGGGTGTCCAGGTGGCATAGCAGGTCACTAACTGCTTCCTATCAGATTGAAGGGGATTTAGTATTCCCTGGTGGCAGTGTTCCCCACTGCATCCAATAAAAGATGGAGATTCTCCTTGACTCTCTTTTTGTTGTTATTGTACTTGTAAAAAATGGTTTTGTTATCTCTTATGACAGTGGCCAGATTGAGTTCTAGCTGGGCTTTTGCTTTCCTAATTTTCTCTCTGCATGACCTAACAAGGTCCCTGTACTCTTCTTGTGTCACCTGCCACTTCTTCCAAATCTATCTCCTTATAAATCCATATGCTTTTCCTATAGCAAAAGGTAGATGATCATGATGGCATAAGATTTGCAGGCATAAGAGAATCATAGAATCATAGAATGGTTTGGATTGGAAGGGATCTTAAAGAATATCTAGTCCAACCCCCATGCCATGGGCAGGCACACCTCCCGCTATACCAGGTTGCCCAAAGCCCTGTTCAACAAGATAGAATAAGTCTTAGAAGATACACCAAGGAAGTCAAGTCCCATTACAGTGCAGACTGCCATGTTAGGAGGGCCTGAGTAATTAGAAAAGTAGTTTGGACTTGTAAAAGCTTAAGTAGTTAAATAGTAGAAATGGATTTGTAAAACATCATAATCAATGATAAATCCAGTGGCATGTCTTACTACATTTTAATTAACATGGTCTCACAGTAGTTTTCACTATTCAGATTACAGAGTGAAAATGATTAGATATTTTACTTAGTTTAAATTATTTGCATTCATATTATGGGATACTTACAATCTTTTTTATCAACAAATAGATTATAAAGATCCCTTCTGCAGTGTTATCTAAATATTACTTGAACATCAAAGGCAAAACTGAGTTTTTTATTTCAAGTCACTTTGGTTTTGCCAATTGAAATGAAGATATAACATTTATTTTGGATCTGCATTATATATGTATATTAATGAATAACCTATCTGCTAACACCTGCTAACTGAAAAATAATGAAGACTGGTCATCCAAGATTGGATCAAAGAGAAAGAGTTTCTAAAAGTCTGTAGGCTAAATATCCCTAGAACATGGAAACATGGATATGGGGAATGTCTTGTTTCTTGAAATAATGGACCTAATTAAGTTGTCCCTGATTTAATCACAGACTTGGCATGGAAAGTATATAATTAGGTATCCTTATGTCAGTTGACTTCACTATAATTCTAAAAATACACCCACAAGTCAAAAGACCACTGCCCAGTTGAAGACTCTCACCCTGCACAGGTACTGTTTGATCCAGGAATGAGACAGCAGATGTTATGATCATATGTAAATTGCCAACCAATCATTGCCACTGGGGTTATATAATCTTATAACTTTTGTGTATAAATATTACAAGAAAACTGGCACTGGGTGTGCTTGATTTTGGAAAATCCAATGAGAACCCAGGCCTGAATAAAATGCAGTACATCTCCTGGATGTATGAGAATTAGTTCATTGCACAACAGGCAACGAATTAGCTGTTTCTACAACAGAATCTCTGTTGTAACTGATACAAAAAGTTCATAGTACCTAAAAGTCAGTGACATAATCCATGCAAATTTTAAATGACATTTGAAAAAAATATGCAAAGAAACAGAGTGTCACATGAGGAGTAGGTAAATTGTTTGCTTATGGAATTGTTACCTTGATAGTGCAGTGAAATAGTTAATGTGGGATAATTGAAGTAAAACATATGTATATAGTGAAGCATTTTGGTTCATAAATTTAGGATAGCAAAAGACTTGGTCCTTGGAGGTGTAACTAAAGGACTTCTGCTCAGTCTTTCTGCATGCCTTACTAATAAATATGTCCTTGAAGAGAACCTATGATAAGAGGCCAATCATCCTGTCCAAAGAGGCACCAAAGGCTGGATGGTTGCCTGAGGAGGATGAAGCCAGTGAAAGCTGTGAAAACTGTGGAAAAGTTAAATGTGTCAGGGAGAGATAGCAACCACTGACTCACAGACCTCTGACTTAAGAAACCCTCCATCTCAAAAGAGGGAGTTGGACATGTGAACTAACTAGCATGGAAAGCAAAAGACTAATTGGACAATAGAAAGTAGAAAAAGTAACTTTTTATCAATTAATGTAGTTGTAAGTGGAGTTTTGCTGATCAGGTATCAAGATAAATATGATATAAATTTTGCATGTGGTGTGCTTGATTTGTGGAAATCTTCCACCTGGCACTCTGCTCAGAATAAAACAATGTCTCCTCTATAAATGTACTTTTTGTGTTTTGAGAGTTATTTGCAATTTCAGGTAACAGAATGGGGAACAAAACTGCAGCTTAAGTTACAGAAGTATTCAGGACTTAATAAACACTTTCTACATGTGCCACAGGATGTTCATATAAGTACTATTGCTCAGAGGTACCCAAAAATCTGTACAGCTTCTCTTCTATACCTCTTCTATATTATTCAATGCCTGAATAGCAGTAAATACTTCATAACAGATGTATTTAGAATATTAATGCTGTCGGATATGTGGAAAAGCATGGCAGGGCTACC
>NW_010203657.1:4695-23991 GCF_000695765.1 Mesitornis unicolor
GGGAAAGAGGATGCACAGACTCCATCAGCATTTATTACCACTACTATTAAATGGATGGAGGTTGGGTTTGTTCTGCTATGTCCTCAATTGTACAATATGACTACCAAGCACACCACAAATTGACTCCAAAAAATACTCTGCAACTTAGCATTCATACCATCTAAAAAAGTGGGAATGATAAGAAAAAAAGCTCTCCTTTTTGTTTGTTTGTTTGCAACTCGTGGTATTTTCATGTTTGTCAAAGAACATTTGTTTTAGTCCAATATGCTGGTTAAATCTCAGGGTGAATTAATTACAAAACTTGCTTATTTACATTCTTCTGTAGATTCAAACTGAGCAGTTGCTTTCATTTACTGTAGCAAATTGCATAACAAACGATGGAGAAGGCTGCATTTTAGAAATGGTTAAAATTATCTCTTTAAGACTGATTTATTCTGCCAAATAACATAATGGAGCAGCTATTCATGATCCGTATAGCCTGGTATCTTTTTCCTGAAAAAAAAAGTCAGTTGGGAATGCTTAGGAAAAAAGTGTCCAAACAGAAATTTATGCTGTAAGACTTCCCTGTGTACTGCCTCAGCTTCCAGCAATTTGTAAATTAATATCTTATGTCAAATTCTGTCTTCAACTTTGTGTTTAATAGCTCTTGATAGACATTTCTTACATTGGTTAGTCTATTTTTTAACTGCAAGGAAACAGTAATTATCAGTTAATTATTCATTTTGATTTTTGATGATCTAGGTTTTTGTTTTATTATTGAAGTGTCCATTATCTGCATTCAGCGAATATTAATACCACAGAATATGTTTTGTCAGCCCAGTAATGCCCACAACCAGTTAGGCTTTACAGATTGTTTCAGTGAAATTGACACAAAGACCATTTTTATGGCCTTGAACCATAAACAGTCATTACCACACCAGAATAAGTGCTAAAATAGAGCAGAAAGAAGTATTGGGGCTTAGGAAACTTGATCTATAGCATTATTTGGATTTCAGCTGTGACAAGCATTCAGAGGTGAAATCTGGGGTTCATTCTGACTCCAGGTCTGTAAGATGTAGCCATAAAACATGGCTTACTAATGTAAGGTAGGTGCCTCTTTCTCTCAAAATAGAATGGGATTCTTTAGCCATATGAAAAGTTTTTAAATCCTAACATTGAAAATCACTGTGTAAGTGTAAGAAAATAAGGAGTTATCAATTACATTCATGTAAAAGGATCAAAAGTGCTGGGGAAAAGTCTGGAGGGCTGTATCCTCTGAACATGGATTCTGCAGTGTCTGACCCCAGAGCCTTCCCCTGCTGTGGAGAGCTAGCCTCTGACAGCAGTTTTTGTGCCTTACTGGCAGATACTACTACTAAAGTGAACAGCTGCAGGGAATGAGGTGGAAAAGAATGATGGTCTAATGATCAGGTTATTAGGTCTTCCTGACAAACTGTTAGTGTATTAATTGGTGCTTAAAATTAATATCTTTATTTTGGGTTCCAATGAAGCTAAAGATAACCCTCTGATTATCAGCAGTAGAGAAGACTCTGTGTTTTGATTTAAATACATGCACACACAATTTTGGATGGTAAACTACAAAGCACATAAAATCCACTATTTCTTGTGGTGACTTTTTTTGGGAGGAATATAAGACTGTTATCAGAGGATGTAGAGAGGTAACTAGGAAAGGTAAGGCCTCCTTGGAATTAAACATTGCAAAGTAGGTGAAGGACAACAGAAAGAGCTTCTTCAAATACATTTCAGGCAAAACTAATGGTAGAGGCAACGTAGTCCCACTGCTGAATGAGGTGGGTACTCTGGTGACAGAGGATACTAAGAAGGCAGAGTTACTGAATGCCTTCTTTGTCTCTGTCTCTACTGCTGGGGACTGCCTTCAGGAGCCCCAGACCCCCGAGGCCCCAGAGAAAATCAGTATAAAGGAGGAGTTTGCCTTTGTTGATGAGGACTGCTTAGGGATTGATTAATCAATCTCGAGATCGATAAATCCATGGGCCCTGATGGGAGGCACCCACAGGTGCTGAGAGAGCTGGTAGAAGTCATTGCTAGGCCACTCTCCATCATCTTTGGTAAGTCATGGGCAACAGGAGAGGTGCCTGAGGACTGGAGGAAAACAAATCTCACTCCAGTCTTCAAAAAGGGCAAGAAGAAGGAGCTGGGTAACTACAAACCAGTCAGCCTCACCTCCATCCCTGGAAAGGTGATGGATGAACTTATCCTTGGCACTGTCTCCAGGCATATCACGGATAAGATTGTCATTAGTAGCAGTCATCATTGTTTTACCAAGGGGAAGTCATGTTTGAACAACCTGATAGCCTTTTATGAGGACATAACCAGAAGGACAGATGATGGTAGGGCTGTGGATGTGGTTTATCTTGATTTCAGGAAAGCATTTGACACCGTCTCCCACGACATCCTCATAGCTAAACTGAGAAAGTGTGGTCTGGATGATTGAGTAGTGAGGTGGATTGTGAACTGGTTGAAGAAAAGAAGTCAGAGAGCTGTGGTCAATGGGACAGAGTCTAGTTGGAGGCCTGTAACTAGCGGAGTTCCTCCAAAGTCAGTACCGGAACCAGTACTATTCAATATATTCATGAATGACCTGGACAAGGGAACAGAGTGCACTGTCAGCAAGTTTGCCAACGACACAAAACTGGGAGGATTTACTGACACACCAGAAGGCTGTGCTGCCATTCAGTGAGATCTGAACAGACTGGAGAGTTGGGCAGGGAAAAATGTAATGAAACACAACAAGGGCAAGTGTAGAGTCTTGTATCTGGGAAAGAACAACCCCATGTACCAGTACAGGTTTGGGACTGACCTGTTGGAGAGCAGCACAAGGGAAAGGGACTTGCGGGTCCTGGTGGACAGCAGGATGACCATGAGCCAGCAATGTCCCCTTGCAGCCAAGAAGGCCAATGGCATCCTGGGGTGTATTAGAAGGGGTGTGGTGAGTAGGCGTGGAGAGAGGTTCTCCTCCCTTTCTACTCCGCCCTGGTGAGACCACACCTGGAATATTGTGTGCAGTTCTGGACCTCTCAGTTCAAGAAGGACAGGGTCCTGCTTGAAAGAGTCCAGTGCAGGGCCATAAAGATAATTGAGGGAGTGGAGCATCTCCCTTATGAGGAGCGGCTGAGGGAGCTGGTTCTCTTTAGCTTGGAGAAGAGGAGACTGAGGGGTGACCTAATGACTTAATGACCTAATCGTTAACGAACGTGTACAAATATGTCAAGGGTGAGTGTCAGGAGGATGGAGTCAGGCTCTTCTGAGTGATGTCCAATGATAGGAAAAGGGGCAATGTGTGCCAGCTGGAGCATAGGAGATTCCATGTGAACATAAGGAAGAACTTTTTCACTTTGAGGGTGACAGAGCACTGGAACAGGCTGCCCAGAGAGTTTGTGGAGTCTCCTTCTCTGGAGACATTCAAAAACCTCCTGGATGTATTCCTGTGTGACTTACTTTAGGTGATCCTGCTCTGGTAGATGGGCTGAACTAGATGATTTTTCGATTTCCCTTCCAACTCCTAGGATTCTGTGATTCTGTAATCCTGTGTAAATAATTCCATCCACTTATCTATCATGCCATTTTCAATGTCTCTTTCCTGATTTTTACGTATTCCTTTTACAAAAAGATCTCTTTCTTGTTCTTCTTGGATAAAGAAATCCACTTTTCTTTATGCTTCAAGAAGAGAGAAAGAACTCAGGCTTTTGTCAGACCTCGCCTGGCTTGCTAGGGATCAGGGGTACCTCACATGAGCATGGAGTCAAGTGAGTCAGTGACTCTGTCCTTCTGAGTGGCACATCTTTGTGATTCAAATAAATTGTTGTCTCCGTTTAAGGCTCAGAGAGCAGGATTTTCTCTCTATTGTCCCCTACCCTCCCAGGGGGAGGATTTAAAAAAAAAAAGGGAATGGAGAAAAAGATGCTTCACACAAGGTTAGAAGACTGTAACAAGTTTAATGAAAAACAACAACAGGGGAAAGGAAAAGGGAATTAATAAGGGACAAAGAATATTTAACTATATACAAAACCCGATCCCAGTAGGCCCAAGTGGAAGTGTCCAAGCAGTGCCTTGTAGCCGCTGTGACTGCTGTGACTGTCACCATGGACCGCAGTGGTGCCGGGAGGGGGTGGTGGTGGATGCTGCCGAGCACGTGGAGCCAGGCCCAGCCGTCCTGAGATGTGACAGGAAGCAGCCCAGGAAACCAGGAAAAGCCCGCGAAAACCTCGGGCTTCCTCGTTTTTTTATAGACTGTGGCCGGAAAGGGGAGGGAACAGCACTGATCTCTGACCCCCAGGGTCCTACAGACACCACCTGTCCTTCCCTTTCAGGCTGTTAACCTTTAAACCATAACAATTGTGCATTCAAGACATAATCCTTGGAAATTTATCAGGTAGGGTTGAGTAGGTTCTCAGCAGGATAAAGTGTGTTTGAAGAAGAAAACTGGAAGATATTGATTCCTACTGTTACAAAATTAAGAGAGGCCAGTTCAGACCATGATTTGCTGTGCTGCTACCTACTTGTGGTGATATTTTATTTAATGTTTTTCTGTCCATTCCATTCTGCTTTTTAGACACTTGCTCAACTGCCATAAAAAAGTAAAATTTGCTGGCATTAAGTGGATGTGCCTTCAGCGGAGGCTCAACATTTAGTTCAGACTGGAATAAATAGTCTGTATTTGGGCTTTGAATATTCTCCTGTGTTCATAAGCATTAAGGTCTGACATGTAAGTGAACCAAATGTCAAGGAAGAAGAAGAAGAAATATAAGTGTAGATATACATAATGACAATCTTGTACAGGTTGTCAGCTGAAAGCTTAGTTCATTTCCCAAGCTCTCTTGCTTTACTACAAATCTTTTCTAAATATCTGAATTTAAAGGAAATACTTTTAATTTCCATCTATAAACATCTGAGTATTTAACAAAGTAGTGAATAAACATCTCTTAAAAGCACAATGGGAGATTCGTATTTCTTCAATGATTTAATTATGTAATTACATGTAAAACAGTCACAATGTTTTTTGCAGAATGTTTAAAGAAATCATTCTTTCCTTCCTTTTTCCCTGCTTGTCTGTCTACCTTTTATCAAGCAGTAGCTTGGCAGACCCAGTTTATGATTGACATGTTCATGAACTTAAGTTGATTAAGTCAGCACTGATGTAAATTACATTATTTTTGTAAAATGTGTATTCATAACACCTGGTATTATTTTAATGCTGTGTAGATAAAGGTCTGGGTTTATTTTTCGAATAATGCATGCACACAAGAGAAGGTATTATTAAAGAAAATACTGCGCTACAAGTTTTAAGGCTGATTACTCATTTCGTAACTCCTAATAATAAATAAAACAATGGTGCTAGCTATTTTAAACATTTGAGATTGTTTTTCCTCCTTCTGTAAAACATCTTTCTCGGAGTCATTTTTATTGAGCAAGAGTGACTTGGTAATTCTCTCCCTCTTATTTGCTCCAGTGGTTTCAGGGCTTGAGAAGGTTGTTTTATATTAGCCTTCTATTGCTATTGCTTTCTCACTGTTGGTTTTGGTTTTTGTTGTTTGGTTTTTTTTTTCTTTCTAAACTATGTATTAAAAACACCTTAAAATATTCAATTTAATTAGAAATTCTGGCACCTCATAATATACGCCATCTCGGACATAATGTGAAAGTAGAATGTGTGATCCTACATTTGACTCTAGGTTAGGAGAATAAAATAGGTATCTATACAAATGTAACAAGATTCATATTTTCTTTGGTTTTTTTTGGGGGGGGTATTATTCTTTACATCTTTGTATAATGCGAATACAAATGTTATGTAGAACAAAAGCTGAATAATAACCTTTTATATGTCCTTTGCACCATTAAAAATGTTAACAGTAGGTGAATGCAACAGTGATAGTTAAAATATTTGATTCTGTGAATTATATTTTTTCTCAAAGTAAGCTTTAAAAACTATATACAAGGGAGTTCTAAGTTCTATTGTGTATTAATTCATTTTACATAAAAAAATATATCATGTATGTATACAAGTACACAATTTAAGTAAAAAAATTAATTTTGTCATCTTTTCCAGTAGAGGAAGGAAAAAAAACCCACCCAGCTAACAATCCTTCCCCCATGAAAACACAAGCCACTTCTTCAAACAAGTACCTGAAAGAATAATTAAATCACTCACTGTGTTGTAAAGGTCAAGAGATAGCCTCTCTGCCAGATCATACAGGAAAAATTAATGGCATTATTTCTGGTTATGGCAATCTCACTGTACTTGCGCAGTTTCTCAATATTTAATTTCCATTATTTGTGTTTATGTGTTGTATAATCTGGAGAAAGGTCATGTTTAATAATAACATGTTCAATCATGCTTTTCATTATTTGTAATTCATATTTCCTCTTGTTTCACTTTCAAAACTTTCTCTTCTGATGAGCAACTTTCTTCTACAGAAGGTATGACGAATAACTTAAAGCCTTACAGACTGTCTTACTTCTCTGATCTGTAGTTTCTGCTTTTTTCAAAGCAAGTTATAAATAATAGTTTTCCAGCCTTCTAATTTCTGCCTATTTTCATATTGTAAAATAATTTAGTCTTATAAAGAGCTTTCTTCCTTTTAAATTTTGGATTTTTTAAGTGACTGAAAATTCAGTTGGTTGAAATCTGTGTCAATATTTCCACTACTCCTTGCTTACTTTCTCAAAAAGGTTTGACATTAGCTTAGACCAAGACTTTCAAAGACTCTTATATGAAGGCTCTTAGACTCAAATTACTGATTCATTTACATGAATCACATATCATTAAAACATGAAAAGCATAGAAAATGAAGAGGAAAGAGTTGTGAGTTCTAGAATTCACAAAACTGAATAACTGCAGGCTCAGAAAATGTTACAGGAAATTCTTCTCATAAGAAGAGCAAAGAGGTGTTCTTGATAATATAAAAATGCTATATTTTTATACTTTTTATAAGAAACAGTTTAATGTTTTTTAATTGAAGTTATTTTAAATTTAATATCTAAGTTAACTTTTTTTAAAATCTTCTACTACAAATCAAAACAAAAGAATTCCAAAATATCTACTTTCTAAGTTTGCATTTTACTTTATGGAACATTCAGAAATGTTTTGGTTTTTTTTTTTTTTCCAACTGGTAATAGTTTAACTTCAAATTCTTGAAGTACTATTGGCTTGGCCAAAAAGTAATTGTGGGGGTTTTTTCTGGGTAAATGAAAGGCAAATTTTTCATGGCAAACAAAATCTGTATTAAACAATATACTGTCCATTTTATTCCATTATTTTTTGCCATCTCTCAAGCAACTTCATGATGCTGCGCTCAAAATAGTTCTTATCTTTTTCAGAAAAAAAAAACAGTTCAAAGAATGATTTGATATTTGCAGCAGCAGTAATGGTTTTACTATTCCAGGCACTTTGTAAAGAACTAAAGAAATGGTAGTCTCATGGTGCCTGGCAATTATGGTGGTAATGCATTCCATCCAAGCTAAAACAATTTTTGACAAGTGACCAAACTTGTATGTGGTCTAGTGTTATCATGGAGAAACACAACACCTTTGTGATTCACCAGTTCTGGACCCTTCTGTTTGACAGCATAATTTAGTTTATCCAGTTGATGACAGTACATGTCCAAATTAATGATTTGGTTCCTTGGAAGCAATGCAAAATGCACACCTTTGAAATCCCACCAGACTGACAGTATAACCTTCCTTTGGTGAATATCTGCTTCTGAAGTGCTTTGAGCTGCTTCATCAAGCTTGTTCCATGATCTCTTTTTTTGTTGTTGTTATAGACGATCCATTTTTCATTGCCTGTTATCATATGTTTCAAAAAGGGATCACTTTCTTCATGTTTCCAGAGAGAATAGTAGATGTCAATGTGCTTAGTGAGATTAATTTCTTTGAGCTCATATGGTACTCAAATATCAAGCTTCCTAACACTTCCAAATTGTTTTAAATGTTTTTTTAACACTCAATTTCAATATGTTAAGATTATCAGCAATCTCTTGTGTTGTTAAATGCCAACTGGAGTCGATCAATGCCTTTATTTTGTCGTCAACAACTTTTATTGGCCTTCCTGATCATGGTGCATCTTTAACATCAAAATCTCCAGACTGAAATTTAGCAAATCAATTCTGACACTGATGTAGTTTTGAGTTATCTTCACCATATACATCACATCACTTTTTATAAGCTTGCACAGCATTTTTTTCCTTTTCAGAAGTAATACAGCAAAATATGATGAAAATGTTCCTTTTGATTTTCCATTTTGAAATCAATGCCAAATTAATATTAACAAAATTGTGCACTTTATTTTTCTGAAACAAGCTTGAACTGTCAGCTGACAAGTTACATAATGTATTTATGGTTTAAAATGAAGTAAGCTACATTTCAGGACATGTATGTTCATTACTTTTTGGCCAACCAAATATTTAACAATACAAACAGAGTTCTACATATATAAATAGTATTAGAAAAATAATTCCTAAGACTTTCTAAATAAATAAATCTAATGAAGTGCCCTTCAATGTAATACCAAACTGAATACCAAGGAAAATTTTCTTCACTATCTTTGCATTTTAAAAAATCAATTGAAATACTTATAGAAATGGAAAGCTGTCAAATTAGTCAATAGCATGCCATTGGCTCAGCTTCCCATGCTAGTCTATATCTTTAATACAATTGCTTGCAGGTGAAAAGCTGCAAAAGCTAAATTTGAACTCCCCTTATTACAGAATATATTGAATGCTATTGTTTTCTTGAATGATTTCTTTGCCTGTTGAAATTTTTATCTTGTTTTGGGACACCAGATGAGTATTTTAATGCCTACTAAATAGCTATAGCTATAGGTCTCCAGCTGATTTCCATTGTTCCTCTTGGTTAAACCAGAGACATCACAATCTTAATGGAATGTGTAATATTTCATAAAATATATGTTATGAAATAAAGTGTATTAGGTCTGGCTGGGATGGAGTTAACTTCTCTATAGCAGTCATCATAGTGATATGCTTTGTATTTGTAGCTATAAAGGTGTTGATAACACACCAGTGTTTTGTTTACTGTTGAGTAGTAGCATCAAGGCTGACTGCTGTCTCTCTAACCCTTGCCCTGCCCTCTAAAGGCCACTAGGTTGGGCATGGGTAAAAGGTTGGGAGGGGACATAGCCAGAACAGCCGGAAAGAAGGAAGAGGTGGGGACATTTGGTATTACAATGTTTGCCTTCCAGAGCAACCACAACTGCTATGCATACTGAAGCCCTACTTCCCAGGAAGTGGCTGGACATTGCTTGCCAATGGGAAGTAGAGAATAAATACATCTTTTTTTCCTTTTCTTCCATGTGCAGCCATTACTTTTTCTTTATTAAACTGTCTTTCTCTCAACTCATGAGTTCTTTGTCATCTTATTTTCTTCGCCCCTGTCCTGCTGAAGAGGGAGTGTGCTAGAGCGGCTTGGAGAACACCTGGTGGTACGCCAAGGCCAGCCCACGACATAAGCACAGTACACGTTTTGTAGGAAGTATCTATTCAACAAGCAGCTACCTATTTAAACTTCATCCATTTTAAGAGTCTTTGAAGCTATAAGGAAAATTAGTCTTTATTTAAATCATTAACTTTGAATTACACCAGCAATGATTTAGTTCATTGAATATAATGTGTCTGGAATAGATAATGAACTTTCTTTGTTGAAGTTTACAGAGGTTATGTTTCCTATTTATCATTGCAAATGCATGGTTGTAACTTAATGAAGAATATCTAGTGTTCAGTTTCAAAAAACTGGTTTTAGAAAGTTCAAGACACTAGTTTTGAGAAAACTAAAGTGATTTCCATCCCCACACCTGTGCTGCTTTTGGATCTTTTTAATTAAATGACTTGCCTATACCCAATTTAGGTTTAGGGCTTGGTTGGCCACTAAATGATGGACAGATGCTCGCTATTAACCCCTTTCGCTCCTAGAAGGGGAAGAGAAAGAGAATAAAGGAGAGAGACTTATGGGTTGGAAAAGAAAATTAACAGGTTTAAAGAAACAATAACAACAACAACAATAATACAGGATAATAATAACAACAACAATAATAATACAGGATAATAATGTAAATAGGAAAATAATGAAATCCATATATAATACACAAAACCAATATCAAATCTTTCTCCCTTCCCAATGACTTTTATGTCACCAGAGGTTTTGCACAACAGGCACTGGAAAAGTCCCAGGTCGGACCAAACAGCAGGTGGGAGCAGGATTCAGGAACTGCATTCAGGACCTGGATCCAGGAACGCATGGATCAGGATTGAAGAAAGACAAATTAGCAGGTTTCTGTTTGGACATCAGCCATGGCAGAAGAAGAGCTTGACACTTGTGAACCCTTAGCTTTATACTGAGTATGACATATGTGGGATGGAATACTTTGTTTGCCAGTTTAGGGTCATTTGTCTTGTCTGCTCTTCCCCACAGGTGTGACACCTCACTTACACCACCTCAATACGGCATCCATGGTGTTGCAGTGGTCTTGGTCTCCATAGGCACAAGTATCAATACGGCATCCATGGTGTGGCAGTGGTCTTGGTCTCCATAGGCACAAGTATAAGCAAAAGCTATATTTACATACTAAACCTAAAAGTAACTATAAACATCAAGCACTATCATTTGTAGAAATGAATGCTGTCTGAAAAAACATGTTGTTGCTTTCTGTCATGGTTTAAACTGAGGACCACAATGCCTACAAAAGGGGCTAGACAAAAGAGAAGGACTGGAAGGGATTTTTCTCACCACTTATGGACACAGGCAAAAGATAGACTCATCCTGGGGAGAAAAAACAAAAAATTAGTTTTGTTACCAGTAACATCAGAGTAGAATAGTGAGAGATAAAAACAGATATTAAAGTCAAACACCTTCCCCTACCCTTCCCTTCTTCCCAGGCTCAGCTTTGTTCCCAGTTCCTTTACTTTCCCTGTACCCTGCCTTGCCCAGTAGCACAGGGGGATAGGAATGTAGTCAGTTCATCCTGTGTGGTCTCTGCTGCTCCACCCTGCCTTGCCCAGTGGCACAAGGGGATAGGAATGCAGTCAGTTCATCCTGTGTGGTCTCTGCTGCTCCTTCCTCTTCACGGGTAGGGGAGGACTTCTCCCAGCCTCCCTCTGCTTCCACGTGATGCCCTTACCCCGAGACTCCACAAAAGTCCAATGTGAGCCTACCAAAGCTGCTGTTCCCTCATGCACGAACTGCTCCAGCACACACTGCCCATGGACTCACAGCCTCTTCAGCGGCAGCCACCTTCTCATGTGGATCTGCTCACCACTGAACCTCTATGGGCTACAGGGGAGTTGATCTTTGCTCTCACTGCAGGTTGCAAGGGGGAACTTTGGCTCTGCACATGTCCTCCTTCCTGCTCTTTCTTCCTTCACTGACCTTGGTGTCTGCACAGATGTTCTCCTCATATCTCACATTTTATCTCCACCGTAGGTCTTTTCCGCTGGTTTGTGAAGAGTTCCTGTCTCTCTTGTCTCTCAAGCTGGAGCTGCAGCAGGGCTTGAGCTTGAGTTGGGAGCTGGCTGGGGCCATGGCCACACTGCCCACACCTGGGACAAGAGAGAGTAGGCTGTGTGCTGCGCCCCTCTTAAATACGTGAATTCACAGGGGCACTGATTGGCTTGGCCCTGGTCAGAGGTGGGTCTGACATTGAAGCCAGGGGAGCTTCTAGTAGATTCTTACAGGGCTATCTCCATAGCCCTCCCCTGCTACCAAAAAAACCAAAACTCTTCATAGAAAACCCAATACAGTTTCAGAAAGTACAGTCTCTTATAAGAGACTTAACTGAAAAAGTAAAATCATTAAATAGAGAGTTAGTTCTATTTAGCTCAAACTGGGACACCAATATACAAGGTACAAAACAATATTGTTTAATATTCTGTGTTCCTTATTGATTTCTTATGCAGCCCTGACTTAAATCTTGTGGTACTTTTCTATCCACTTTAATTGTACACTAAGTTGTATACATCTGATACTTCTGTCATGTTCTTAATTGTATTTATATCTTTATAAGTTGCTGTTTTATATATGCTTTTCAAAAACAGTAAATATTTAACAAAAAATATTTCAAAGGAAATTTATCTAGTAATTTAAACAGATTGTTTTCTGAGATATTTTAACTTAGTTATGTCTTGGTAGTTTTGTAATGACCTTTTTGACATTTCTTGTTTGACCACTTCAATGGTCACAGAAAAAAGAGAGACTCATCATGGGGAGAAAAACAAAACAATTTTAATTTGTTACCAATAACATTAGAGTAGAGCAGTGAGAGATACAACCAGATCTTAAAGTCAAACACCTTCTTCCCACCCCTCCCTTCTTCCTAGGCTAAGCTTTGTTCCTGGTTTCTTCACCTTCCCCGCTTTGCCTTGTGGTGCAGGGGGGATGGGAATGGGGGTCGCAGTCAGTTCATCCCTTGTGGTCTCTGCTCCTCCTTCTTCAGGGAACTGCAGGCGGGTCAACCTATGCTCTTGCCACGGGTTGCAAGGGGAACCTCTGCTTCTCGTACCTCCTCCTCCTCCTCACTCTCCTTTCTTCCTTCACCCACTTTGGTGTTTTTGACATCTGTTTCCTTCTCATGTCCGTCTGCTTTCTCCACTGCAAGTCACTTCTGATGGATCTGAAGGGTTCCAGACTCTCTCTTTTTTGAACTTAAGTTGGGGCCTGGGGCTGCACTGGTCAGGGCTGGTGTCAGAGAGAGAGAGAGAGAGTGACATTGGAGCTGGAGGATCTTCTCAGGTAGCTTCTTACAGGGGTATCTCCATAGCCCTCCCCAAAACCAAAAACAAAGCCAAAGCCCCTCACAGAAAACCTAATATAGACGTTTAGCTCATTACTAGTCTTCAGAGCTAGATAATCTTCCAAAACTGAAGTTGACCATGGCCACCATCAGCCTTTTAAAATAAATAATTCATGGCATTTTCACAAAAAGCTAGAAGTTCACAAACTAGTTCTTCAAAACATCAAGTGGTATCAGTTATTAAAGGTTAATTCAAGCAGTAGTAAATTCAAGTACTCATGTCAGCTCAAGATGTGACCCACAAGATCTAGCTATTCTAATCTAAATCATCAGATCCATGAAGATACTAACTAGAAGCAAAACAAACCTAGTTTGTGCTGTCAAGAGAATTAACAGTTAAGACTGAGGCTGTTCTTGGTTCCAGGCATCCCTGCCAGTTCAAATATGTGCAATATACATTCGAAGTTAGTATTAAATTTACTTTTCTCACAATGACTTTGAAATAATATCCCTCTTATTTTTGTTGTTTTCCATTGCATTACAAAAAAAGAAATAAGTAAAGAATGCCTTTACAGTCAGTTTCTCAGAAGCAGCATCTGGTCACAATAAATCCGATTCTACTTATTCATGTCACTAAATTTAGACAATTTCTTCTTATCCCTGAATGTTAATAAAATGCCCTTATACTACCAGGTAAATTACTATAATAATAATTATCAAATTGCAATTATCATTTATGCACAGCAATATATACTATTATTCATATTACTGTGAGCACAAAATACTTCTGTTCCAGAACTGTATACAACTTCTCTGGGGTAAATAAATAAATATGTAAAACCCAAGCCTCCTAATAATAATCAAAACCCACGGCCAGAAGTCCTGCAGTCAAGCACAAAGACATAGATGTAACACAGCTAATCTCTAAGGACTTAGTCTGCCAAAGGAAATCCTTAGATATCTGGCATTGCTATAGCCATTCATTTGCTATCATTTCCGGCCACAGCTATGGGAGGTGCTGCTGCAAGAAACAGCCATACAGAGTTGTCTTTCTAGAGCGGTGTGCTAAGGCTGAAGGCAGGCAGTTAGCCTGTGGTATCTGACTTCAGCCCTCACATTGTCCAGGATCAGGTGATGGTGCTGGGCCAGCACAAGTAGATGTCTCCACTGTGGAACCCAAGAACACCAACATGCACTACACAGGGAAGAAGAGTGGGCAAGGTCCAGAGACAGTAACCAGGGCCAGATGGTGGTTGCCAAAGCAATCTGTAGTGATAAGTCAGGTCCAAAGTCTATCAGGGGAGCCAGGCCAGCAGATCTACTCAGAACAACAAGAAACACAGCCAGGCACAACAAACCTGCCTTGCAGCTCAGGCAAGAACTAAATGTTGCTACAGAAGAGAGGGAATGGAAATCAGCCCCCAACAAGGCTCCTCAAAGCTATTCCTCAGTCAGCTCATCATAGAGGTCCGTTTGATGCTGGTTACCCAGGTACGATGGGTTATAGCTGGGAAGCACAGGCAGTCCATATTCTAGGAGAGGCAAATGGAGAGGTTGCATGGACTGCTGGTCCCCTCAGGGCCCTACTGAATAATGTATCCAGCCACCTGGGAAACCCATTTTTCTCTGCACCCAGCTTTGCAGCTTAAGCTTTCTGTGAGCAGTGCAACAACGTCTTTCTGTTCCTTTCCCTTTTCCTAACATTTGAAGGAGAGAAAATGCAAAACAGATTATTAAAGATTTATTTAAAATTAATAAAGATAACTTTTCTGTATTAAAACTGGTCTCATACCACTGATGTTACAAAAAAGAGGCAGAAACAGCTACAGTGAGTAGAATAAATTTGTTAACACTTCAAGTAGATTAGCATGAGCAGAACATATTGTGTGCTCACAAGAAGGAGAAGGCAGCAGCAGAGAGAGAGAGGGAGAGAGGAGGGTCTCCAAAAACAGTTTTATGCTCAAAGCACCAGAAGCTGAACACTAGCATTTGGAAAATTCATGTTTGTCTGTTCTCTTTAACAGGTTTATCTTAAGTTTTCAATGACATAATGAAATTTAAGCTGCAGTTTTTAATATCCAGTTAATGTCTGCTGTTATAAGAAAAGAGACAAGTGCAAAGTATTGTGAAAGAAAAACGTATTGACCCAGTGTCCCTGGACAAGCAGGAAGCAACATTCTGTCACAGATGTCTAACATCTAACGTATGAAAGCTATTGGTAAAAGCATAGTAGATGCTTTTTTTGTCTATATACTTACTGCAGTGCCAGCAGATGAAAAACTCCTATTTATTTATTAAATGCTTTTTGTTGGTGGTGGTTTCTTCTAAATTTTTTTTTTTTTTAAGATTGCTAGAATAAGAAAGCCTTTACAGGAAATCATAATTTGGTTCTTTTTTGCATATTTCTGGCATAAGAAAAAATAATTCAGAAAGTGTTTACTTTTATCAATGTCAAAATGTTAGGTACATCTCAGGACCACAGATTTGTAAGAGTTTTTTTATATAAGAGTGTTTATGAAAGTGCCAGACTGAAAAATTTCTTTGAATTGAGAAGGAGTAGAAAAAGATGAGTAAATTTCTACCATTTCTGTCTGAACTTCATTTAGTCTTCCTTGAAAATAAACTCAGCAAGTGAAAGGACAGCTCATCTACCATTAATCATTCAGGTTTTGACCTCTCTACAAAGGCTGCGAGCCGGGTTGCTAGTTATGTAATAACGTATTTTCCACTATTAGCTGAATTTGGATACCAACTAATTTTATCTATGACACAGAAGCAACATTTAGTACTTCTAGAATTTAGTCATGATATGAATCATCAGCCTTGTGCTCTTCCATTCTATAAATATGAAATAATGGCCATTTACAAGGCAGATATGTGACAACTTGTATAATGAAGTTACCATACAGGTGGTTCTTCTCTGTAAATACCGTCACTGGTAGTCAAAGTAGTTATTCATTTCTGCTGGGTATTTTCTAACCTCTGCTCCTTAACTTTGCATGCTGAAAATGTCATTTTAGCAAGGCTCCCAGAATTGTTAATACTTATACAGCTGTACCACCAACAGCAAGAATACTTTTAAATCAAAAAGCGACTATATATAAGATTTTAGTAGTGTCTTCCAGACGATTTGCTTTTAAAAGCTGTGTTTGCAATATGTAGTTAACCCTCTTCAGTATGCCTAAAAGGAAAGAGAAATCCATTCAGATTAATAGCTCAGTCTTACCCTTTTGCCCAATATAGGCAAAACCTTTCCATCTGTCAGATGGATGCTGTGAGCTTTTAACTTTACAGTGGGTAATGTTAACATGGCATGCTCCCTCCAGTACAGCTGAGCCAGTGATGATACTACTGAAAAATTTTGGTATCTTACAGAGGCCAGAACACTAGACTTTTCCCTTAGTGCTTCAGAAGGGGAAACAAAATAATTCTCATGCTAGACAAAGCAGCAAACCTTTCATGTTCATCTGCTATCAAAAATTTTAGCTGTTTTCTGTGTAATTTGAAATTTGTCAAGAAATCTTGTGTTTATATCTTCTTTCTGTCAGAAAACTGCAGATCAATTTGAACGTTTACAACTGTTCACATTAGAAAAGGCAATGGATAAAAAAGTCAAACACTAACTTTTTTGTTGCTTTTTTGTTTGGTTGGTTGATTTTTGTTGGTTTTTTTCTTTGTTTTTGTTTTTGTTTTTTTTTCTAAAACACTCAGCTTCTGCTTGGTCTTTCTGTCTAGCACTAAGTGCTTTCCTAGCTAATTCAGCCAGATAGGTCACCCTTCTTAGCCTAAGTTGACATAGCACGTAAAACTAATGAAACTAAGCAAAATGAAGAAGGTACTTCTGTTTTGTCTGTATATTTTTCACTCTGAAAGGTGCTCTAGCTTTGAGACTTTAACAGACACTTTGGCAGCACCAGTAGCTTGTTTGTGTAGTGTTGTTTATGGTTATCAATCCCCACAGCTCCATTGGTCTTCAAGTTAAATGGAGACTGTTACGATTTTTAGTGTTTTTAATTTCTAAAAGTTACTTTTTCTCCTTGTTTTTAGTTTAATTGCTGTTCTCTTGATGAAAAGGTGAATTAACAAGCACAGTAAGTGTCAGATACTATTGGAGAACTGATTTGCAACAGTTATGTATATGTTGTTCAGAAATACCCTGGCAAACAGCTTCTTGCCCAAATGGCTGCAAAGTTACAGAAATATTTCCTTTTCCTTACTGCTTAATGACAGTTTTGAGTGCCAAATCAAGGTGATAACCCTTCAGTAATTTATTAAAAAGATTCATACATTCAGAAATGAGCCACCATTTAGCAAAGATTTTTGGTAAAATACACTATAGTACACTCCTCCATGGAGTGTATACTACACTCCTCCAGTTCCCGGGAACTTCCTTTGCTAGAAAAAAAGGATCAAGTTAGAAAATAGTCAGGACTAGGCTATTTTGTTTTCCTTTAAAAGGCTGTTATATCTTGGGAGTTAAATGTGCACAACAGATTAAAAAATGTTATTTCTCACTGTATTCCATGTCTATCAGTATTACTCATTAAAAACTCATTTCATGTGGAGGTTAGGATGAAAAAGGCACAAGGACACCTCTCCATTCCCTATGCAAACAAATGTCATATGGTAATTAGTAATATTTTTCATCCTTTTCTAAAAAATTAAAGGCTTGAATTTGAAAAGCTTTTTTTTTCTAGGTGAGCCATTTCTTGTTTGTTTATTCTGTAGTGACAGTGTTTAATATTAATACAAAGAAAAGGATTATCAATAATATCAAATCTAACTTTTCTCTTCTTAAGATAACTAAGGTTCCTAGTATGTGCCAGTCAAACTCAGAATTGACACAGGATGTTTTGTCTCCAAATGTCAACAGATGATAGTGGCAACTTCATGACATTTCCCAAAGTTCATACAGAGAGTCTCGAGTCTTAAAGGAATGTTTCCTAAACTGTTAAGGCAACTGAACCAGTTGTGGTTTGGCTTTTATCAGACACAATCTCACTCGATTACTTCTATATGCACTTCAATAAATAATAAAATCCCATGAATGTACAGCTCACAGGAAAATACTAGGGACACTTTTATTTTGTGTATTATCTACCTATCTCCTTTCTGAAATAAATCTTACTTATTTTGTTATTTTCTTCACCCTTTCTTACTCTGCTCAAACACAATTTCTGTCTCCTGAAAACCTATTTTTTTCCCTATATTTATTAGTATTTTTCATATCTTACAATACTGTCATTACTGCCTCGGAAGGTCTTTGCTTTTCCTGGACATAAGCCTTGCTTATTCTGTCTCCCTCTACCAGATCTGTGATTTCATCCTACCATAAATTTCTCAAGATCTCATTTGAAAAAAAAAAAGAAAATTTTGTTAAGAAAAAATGAATTTTGTTTACAGCTGGCAAATTATAAGGGTTTAGTTTAGATTTTATTTAAGCTTCATAATTAAACAATACTCATTTGAGCCTTGGTCGGCTGTTCATTCTTTATTGGATGTGATTTCATAGTTTGCTTTCCAACTTCTGCAGAAATGCAACCAAACATCTGAACTCCCCAGAAACTTTGCAACAGTATGGACCTTAAAAAAATGTAGTGTTTGTAGGTCTTCGAAGTTTACATTTCCGTACCAGGTTGTATGGCCTTTAAGGTCTGGGTCTATGACCTAATACTAGGTCATACCATATGAATGGTGACTTCAGATCCACATGCTTAGGGATAGCCTAAAGGATGCTCTCAGGGCTGTTTGGTCATTTAAATCTCTGGGGCTACAGATTATGAGAGAACTGGAGATTATGGTGACCAGTTTTGTCAGGCTGACAAAGTGAAGAAGCCAGAGGAATTTACAAAAGAAACTCTTTATTCCTGTCAAAAGAAGATAATAAATATCAGCACGTTCCCACAAGTATTCTCATTTTTGCAAATCAGCATTTTTAAGTACAAACTGTCTTCCGTATGAAAACTGTACTAAGTCAACTAAATAAGCAAGCGCTATAGACTCAGTTCTGTCATCAAAACAGATTTTTTGGACAAATGTTTTATGGTAAGACATTTATTTTTCAACTTCACTATCATTCTGCTTTGTTGAGCATTCAAGATAGTAAAATATTCAACTTCATGATAATAAGACAGATTACAACACTCAAAAAACACATGGACCAAACAAACATTTGTGCCTCAGCAAGGCTGAATAATCAAATTAATAGTCCCAATGACTTCTCTAGTAGTATGCACATAAAGATATGTGCATCTTTCACAGGCATATATGCATATGAGAAGACTTGAGAATCTCAAATAGTATGACCTTGTCCATTTTCACTTCATGTTTTAAAAAATTAATTCCATTTAGGACTGGTAAAAAAAGTGTAAAAAACATTTGCAGATATGACATTTTTCTGTTAGTTTCAGCAAAACCTTTCTTTCTTTTTACTTTCCTTTTCCCTCCATTTATTTATTTTTTTTCATTCAAGAAAAAAGGTGAAAAAAGGATGAAAATAGCATTTAATTGATTAAAAATGTAGATTTTTTTCCCCACAC
>NW_010203658.1:0-5090 GCF_000695765.1 Mesitornis unicolor
CGCTTCGTTGGTCTCGTTGTCTTGTTTTGGGAGTCGGTAACAGATGCCTACTGTAGGTTTCCCTTGGAGACGATCCGTCTGATTTTGACCCAGAGGCATTCAATGGGGCTTCCACAGTTACCATAGTTGACTTCTGTACATTCAAGGTTCTCCTTAACATAGAGTGCGACTCCTCCTCCTCTTCTACTCTGCCTGTCTTTACGAAATAGGCTATAGCCACCAATCATGATCCCCCAGTCATTGGAGTTGTCCCACCATGTTGCCTATGTTATTCTTATGATATTATAACTTTCTGACTGGTCTTGGAGCTCCAGTTCCTCCTGTTTGTTTTTAGGACTGCATGCGCGTTACTATACATACACTTTAGGTGGCTGGACATTAGATTCTCATTTAGGGAGACAGCCGAGG
Source organism: Mesitornis unicolor (assembly GCF_000695765.1). Taxonomy (NCBI): domain Eukaryota; kingdom Metazoa; phylum Chordata; class Aves; order Mesitornithiformes; family Mesitornithidae; genus Mesitornis; species Mesitornis unicolor. Next base: position 409 of record NW_010203658.1, read on the forward strand.
CACATTTTACACTGCTCTGGTTGGCCTGATTTATTCCCCTATTGGATGTAATGGTGATGGTGGCATGAGCAATGTCATTTTGGACCCCCCAAAGCCTGCCTCAGGTAGTGTGCCAGTCTGCTGCCAAAGATTCTCTTGCCTCTTGCTGCTCCTTGGCTCATCTCTGGTGAGCCTGGTATTACCCCCTCCTCCTTCAAACCTAGTTTAAAGCCTTATCGATGAGCCCTGCCAACTTATGTGCAAGGATCCTTTTACCCCTTTGAGAAAGTCGAATTCCATTGGTCTCCAGAAGGCTCGGTGCTGCGTAAACCTCCCCAACATAAAAAAAACCAAAATCCTACCAATGGCACCATCCTCTGAGCCATGTGTTGATCTGGAGTGTTTTCTCCTCCTTCAAACCTAGTTTAAAGCCTTATCGATGAGCCCTGCCAACTTATGTGCAAGGATCCTTTTACCCCTTTGAGAAAGTCGAATTCCATTGGTCTCCAGAAGGCTCGGTGCTGCGTAAACCTCCCCAACATAAAAAAAACCAAAATCCTACCAATGGCACCATCCTCTGAGCCATGTGTTGATCTGGAGTGTTTTCTGGTTCCTACTAGTATTCTTCCCTACCACTGAAGGAATTGAGGAAAACACTGCCCATGCTCCTGATCCTTCAACCAATCGCCCCAGTGCCCTGAAGTCCCTCTTGATTGCATTTGCACTCCGCTGCTCAACCTCATTGCTACCAACCTGAACAACTAACAGCGGATAATTAACAGAGGGCCTTACCAGACCAGGGAGTTTCCTGGTTACATCTCTAACCCAGGCCCCAGGGAGGCAGCAGACTTCCCAGTGGGATGGGTCCGGTCAGCATATTGGACCCTCCATGCCCCTCAGAAGGGAATCACCTACAACAATTACCCTCCTTTTTTTCTGGACTGGTGCAGTCATAATATGCAAGGCAGACTGACTGACTCTAGGCAAACCCCTGAATGGGCTTTCTTCAACTTCCTCATTTGCCTGCTCTTTTGCCTGGCCCTTAAGTTCCAGAGTCCCATATCTATTACATAAGGGCAGTTGGGAAGGTGAGGGAGGCCAGGAGGGGATTTTCCTGCTGTGCTGAGCAGGGACCTGCTTCCATTCCCCTTCATCTCTTAGGTCCCCTTCTTCTGCTTGGTGGCAAGAGGGTAGGGGATCCTGTGTTTCTTGTGGAGCCTCCATTTCCTGTCTTTGCCTCAGGGTGTGGCTCCACCAATCGATCTCCTTCTCACATTTCCTAATACTCCTTAGCCTTTCAACCTCCTCCTTTAGCTCAGCCACCAGGTGGAGCAGATCATTCACCTGGTCACACCTCACACAGGTGTTGTCACTGCTGACCTCCTGTAGGAATGACAAACAAATTTTCAGTTTTCTCAGATATGAAAATAGGAAATTACAATATCGGAAAAGAGCAGACCCCCTTGATTTTTACATGTGTGATAGGAAGCAGTGAGGAATGCAGTAATGTTGCATTATTGGTCTGAATATTGGTCATTTGCCTAGTAGCTTTTTATGCAACTACTTGTATATTAGTCTGATTGAGTTGCAGTTAGTTTGTATATATTGTAAAGAGATGCTAGTTACTTGAGATGTGCAGAACAGATATATTACATAAAGTAATATAATTCAGATAATTCAGCTGTTCTCTAATCCTGGTAACATTATCTGTTTACAATTACAAAGGCTTTAGCTTTTTTTTTTTTCCAATGCAATCAGAGAAATATTTTAATTTGCTTTGCACTGTTGCCTCCTCCTCATGGTGCATTAGCATTGCTGGAGTAACTAATCTTCAAACAAGTTCCCCAGCCAGGTACTCTGAACACTGCCCTGGCCCCTGCTATGAGAATGTATCAAGTAACCCCTGTGCTTTGCAGGGACTTTTGAGCTTGTGAAGTCCTGAGTTACCCCAACCTGACTCTTAAGTCAGGCAGTAGCTGGTGATTTTTTTATTATTATTATTTTTGTGGATTTTGTTTTGGGTTTGGTGGCTTGGGGATTTTAGTATTACTGTTACCCAATGAAATCCTAAAGGGGTAGTGAAAAAGGTGACATTATCAGCCATGGTGGAAAGACGTGCTGTACTGGGTTTGGTCAGGGGCTGTCAGAGGGGAGGAGGACTTGCTAATGAACAGTGAAAGGAGAAGCAAACAGAGGGTGCACTCTCCATTCTTAAAACTAGGTCAGTCCTCATTAGGCAGCATTTTCATATGTCACATAACAGATAAATCCCAGAGTGCAATACTTCTTTTCTGAATATGAATGGACTTGTGTTATGTTCTGTGGATGCAAGAGCCCACATCAGACTGTATTCTTATCTTGACATGAATGTTTGCCCAGCTCCTGTGAAGTGCTGAATGTTAACTCTTTGGTGAAGTTTATGAGTTGCCTTCAATTTAATATCTCAAGCACTGCAATCCTGATTAGGTTCTGCAACAAGCATGTGCAAATTTTGCAATGAGTGTTTCAAATAGCATTTTCATGCTTATAACTCTTGGCTGCTAATCAATGTGCAGAAATGCTCTAACATTTTAAAAGCTTTAGCAAACTTCACCAGAATTACTTGCTAAGAGGAAATTGCAACATTAAAGCTTCATTTCACTGAAGCTGCAGGCTTTCAAATGCCCATTCAGCTATGACATGAACCCTTCAGATCTGAAGTTGCACCTGCTCCTAAGATGAAGACTTTTCATCATGTGCTGGTTTTATTGATGTAGGCTACTCGAGAGTAACTCCCTGGAGTGATTCTGAGGAGTAAAATGTCAGTAAGGCTGGTATCCTTATGCTTTTAAGCCAGTAGCAATAGAGCTAGCATCTAATGTGTTTCTCTTCCTGTGTGCTTTGTTGTCTTCGGGATTTGTGTGGGGTTTTGTGTGTTTGGGGTTTTTTTGGTTTTGCTTTTTTATAAGCAGAGAAATCTACTTGCAGAAGTCCTGCCACTGTTTGTGCAGATCTCAGTTTGTGGTTTACTGACTTGTGAACATCCGACCTGTGACTGTAGCCTCACTAGGTTTACCAAATGTAAAATGGGGAGGGTTGTAACACACAGAAGAGCTTTCAGATGCTAGTGCTTCTAGTACATTTTAAAATGTCCAGTTTGAAAGAGCTGTGGAAAAATAAAGTTTCCATTTTATTGAATCAGTTTTGCCTTTAAGTGATAGCAGAAATATGTATAGGAACTCATTATTTGCTCTCTTTAGTTTTCTATTTATTTACACATTCTATTTTTAAATGTAAATCTGTGAAGGCATTTAACAACTGTCATGCCCTTCCATGTATAGATTAACCTTGTTAATAAAGCTAAAGCTGTAACAAATATTCTAGGGTTTGGCAGAATAATAAGTGTGGCTTGTGAAGGAGTATGCTGGCCCTTTTGATCACATTTGTTCACTTATTAAAGAGAGAGCATGTCTAAAAAAAAATTCACACTCGCAGGTTCAAATATTTCCTTAATATCAAAATACCAATTACAAAACTCAGAAACCAAATATATAGGCTTAATGAAATTTTCCATTCTAAAATAGACTGCAGCTCTACATCTGCTTCTCACAGACCTGCGCAGAAAAGACCAGAAATAATTGAGTATTAAATATATCTGGGTTGGCTAGTAGCATTAATAATAGCTGTCCATAGTTAAGAACTACTTTCAATACATAGACATTCAGTAATTGTTTGACAGTGCCGTGATTCTTTTGTGACTGGCATCTGCAAGTGCAACCCACATGTCAAAAACAATCTGTGTACCTAGTGTAGAAAGACCCAAGGGGTTTCAAACAAAGTTAAACTTGTAACAAGCTGTCTCCGTTTCGTTACTGAATGACAATCATGAGATAGCTTACATGTGCTACTGACATTAGTGTTGTAAAAAATACCATGGATTATTTGTTCTTGATAAAATCTGACAGAAGAAAATGTAAAAATTTATAGTGATGGCAAACTTCTGTATGTGCAATCTGGAATTCAATACAGGCACAGTTCTTCCAGAAGTTTAGTTGTGGGGTATTTTGCTTGAAATAATTTCTACTTATTATTGAATTTTTTCTGTTATGATTCTAGGTCATGTCTTCTGGTGGGGATTGGTGCTAATTATAGCAGAGATTTGTCAAATAGAAAATCATTTTGGTATAGTGTCCACAGGTGGTTGTTATGTATACTTGGTTTGTTACATATACTATGACACAGTTTCAGAAATGGATTAAAATCAGACCCCTGTGCTGCTGTGCACTCTGAGACATAATTCCTGTTCCAAAAGTGCCCATTTGTACTGTCCTGCATGAGTCGCCTCTGCAAGGTAGGCAGGGATCAGCTTGGCCAACTGATGTAGAAGTCTGGTGTAAATATGGTTTTGAATCCAGAGCTGGTGAACTGCATCAGAGTTGGTAACCTCAGCATTGTCCTCTCTCTCCAACATCAGGTTTGAAATTCCCCAGCATTACAAGGTTGTTGTAAATGAAGCCAGTGAAGACTAAGATGATCTTTAATAGAATTTCCAGTATCTCCAAGTAAAGTGTGATTAAATTATGCTTGTGGAATAAGCTCCTCTGTTCCAGGCTAAAACATAGTTTCTTGGTTACAGCAAAAAGAGTCTAAGGAGTGCTACAAGCAACCACTGCACTAATGGTATGGCTTTCCTATTGTCCTGGTTTGAGCTAAATAGAACTGAT
>NW_010203659.1:0-62782 GCF_000695765.1 Mesitornis unicolor
GGTCTCCGCGGCGTGGCCCGGGGGCAGGCGGCTGATGAAATAAAGACAGGCGGGGGGAAAGGGCCTGCCCGGGGCTCCCAAACTTTGTTTTCCTTGGGCTCAGCTCCTTGTGGTGTGCGGAAAATAATTCTTCAGATAACTTACGTCCTGGCACTGCTGTGGGTTTGAGTTGGGTTTTTTTGTCTCTTCTTTTTATTCTCTCCAAGAAAGATGGATGGTTTCCTCCAGCCCAAATCACCGATGCTAAATAATCAATTTCCAGCGATTTCAGATGCTGCAGCAGCTGAGCCTTCTTACTCGTGTGCAAGTGCACACCTACTTAGTGAGCATCGCTTACGTGGAAACGTTGCTGTAGTGTAAACGGCCTTCACCCTTGTGTTTTTCTCTGCCTAAATGTCTGAATGATTGCTTTTTCAACATTCTTAGGTTTGTGGACCCCTGATGTTCTCCAGCTGAGCTGTATATGCTTTATAGTCATTTAAAGTCAGCCTGCCAACAGGACACTTGACTTATAAGTAGTCCTTGCACATGCAGGGTCCACAGATTTCAGGCTGAAAACTGCTGACCTAGGTCTGTGTTTTGCCCTGTGCCTTAAGGAATATTATTTATCAGTCTGGTCTTATTTTGGCTGCTCAAGCTGATAGGTATTCTGTCAGATCAGTGACTTTGCTGTCATTCCATAATGTAAAAAAAAAAAAATGCAGCGCTTGCAATTATATCTGAAGCAGCCACCTGCTGATTAATGCTGGATACATAGTTCACAGAAATGCCAGAAAGTCCAGCTGCTAAGCATTGTGTGGGATTTAATAGCTTCATGGTCATTAAAAGGAATTTTTAGCTTCGTCTTGTATGAGCCTTCCTTACTTTTCTCCCCTATTAAAAATAAAAGGGGAAGAAGTGAGTTATCTAAAATACATCTGTACTAAGCAGACTTACCAACCAGTAAGAAAATGCAAGAGTAAAAATCCTGACAGAAAAATAGCATTAAAAGCTACGTTGCTGTTCTGAGACTCGCTTCAGTAGCTAGGTGTTACGAGGTGAGATCATGTCACAGAAATAGCATCGCTTTAATTTCCTCACTCTTACCTTGCCTGTGATGTCAAATGAATGAGATAGGAGGGAAAAATTATCCAGAGTTTGGCTGATACTGTAAAATACTCTTATTGCACACCCAGTAGCAGCACGAGGTGGGTAGTCCTCATCCAAGTTGTCCACAGAGTGCTCTCCTGGATGAACTTACTGGGACCATCTTCCCGCTTTGCGTTTACACGGAATGACGCTCGGCTGCTTTGGGGTTAAATAACCTATTGTGCTTGGTGCATCAGAACAGCAGCTGGGTTTTTCAAGATGTGAGATGCAGAATGCATGTCAGCTGCCTTGTGTTGATTCATGCTCTAAGGATAATGTTCTTTAAGGTTGTCTCGCTGAAGAGAGAAGTGATGAAATTTCAGTTGAATTATGGGCTTCTTAGGACTGTCTTAAACAATCAGCTACAGTGTGCAATAGCCGGTTTTGTAATGTTATGTATCTGATCCTGCCCCTCGATGAGAGAGAGAAAAAAAGAGGGTGTGGGTTAAGCTGAAAGAACATCAGAATGTCTTTTATAAAGCTAACTCCTGAGTTGTCAAAGTCCAGTCTGCACTGGTTCTTAGCTTTACAGATTCTGCAAACGTGCCCACGCCAAGTATGAAATCTGACTTGATCTCTCGAGGGAGCTTATGTCTTGAGGCATCAGCGAGCGAACCAGCTGAAGCACAAGCGAATGCGATTTGGAGACTCAGCCTGTGCAGAAAGGAGACTTATTCCTGTTTCCCATGTAAGGCTCATTTCTTCCAGCTCCTGGGCTGTGACCCAGTCTGGCGTATTCGCTTTCAGATTGCTGTCAATGAGCAGGGCCAGGTTGTTTATACATCTCAGGAAGGTATGTTGGAACAGAAACATCTCGGTTCTGAACAGAGCATTGCCACTGGTGGACTTACTTGGAGGAGGCTTTGTCTTTTCCGCAGAATGGCAGTTTCTTGGAGAATTGTGAGTGGTCAAGAGATTGATTAGACAGTAATAGCAGCCCTTGATGCTGTGTAAAAGTGAGAGCCATATCTCAGGTCTAATTCATACTGGTTTCAATCTATTACAGTGCTGTGTGGAGCTGGTGAAATCTTGCTTGGCTGTATCACTGGAGATGAGATGAGGATTTGTCACATCCCCGTATTCTCCTCGGTCCTTTTGTCAATCACTGGTACTTCCCGTTACTTCTCTGCTGCTCAGCGAAGCTGACAGTGTGCCCTGACCGCATGCGCTTCCTTTATCTCTTACTCTTGGTATTTTTCAAGGTCAAGATGTTTGCAGGTATCTGGGGAGCTGTTGTATATACTCAGGTGTATCTGTGTAAGATTGAGTTAATAAAAAAATCCCAGCTCCCCTGAGTGCGTAGCAGCTTATTGCATGTTTTTGTTCACGTTGACCGAAGCAGGAGGTGTCTGTTCCTCAACAAGAATCAAACAGATGCTGCTCTGCCCATCCTGCTGGAAATGAAATGGTCTTTGCAGATTGGTACCAGCTGTTTCATTATCGCTCCTCTTTTTAACAAGTTTCCATGTCAACAGAATATTATTTGTTGTATTTAGGAAAAAGTTCCTGTCCGACGCTTGACGTGTTATGGTTGAGCGGAGCTGTGTTGTGGTGGGGGGGTGCCCTGGATGGTGAGACAATTTACTGATGACTCGTTAAAGGAGATACAAAGAAGAGCAAAAGCTGATGGTTAGGTGGTTTATGGACACGTGGTTGTCCCCCCCATCTCTTTAGCTCAACTGTCTCCTGTCAGGTATTCCAAGCTTTCAGGAGCCGAGCACCACTTCTCTTCTTACTGTGCTTAGTCAAAGATGACTGAATTTGTGCAGGGCTGTGAGACTGGGCAAGAAATAGCCGTCCTCTGGCCACTTACAGGTTCTGTGACTTCTTCACATGTGTGTTCAGAAGAGCATTGGGTTTGGAGTTAACTGCTGGCTAAGTCTGTGCTCATGCCTGTACGTAAGGTTTAATAGCTTGTCAGATGTGTTTGGTTTAGGACAAGCGGGAGAACTTGCATTGCAAACTTGCCATCCCCACCTACAAGTCCTTTTTGGGGGGCTCTTGATTTCTTCTTTCTTTGGAGGGAAGCAGTGGGAAGGAAAAGGAGTAACACAAACACATTCATTTTCTTCTGGGAAACTTAATGCAATTAGATGTTGCATATTACTTTCTCTTAATTGGTAAAGTTCAGAGAGACAGTTATTTGTGTGGAATAATGAAAGGGCAGGAAACCCAGTGTCTAGGAGTGCGGGCATGACAAGTCATTACAGATTAAGCCTTTTGGCTGCAGCTGTCTGATTGCTGCTGCGCTCTCCTTGACACGATGTTCGCCTGCCTGCTGGAGTTCTTATCGCCCTTCTGTGCTGTAAAAGACAGTGATTCTGTTTGAAATTTGTCGTCTTTACTGCTGCCCCTATCCCCCAGCAGCGATAACAGGGACAAGTGGAAATAGGGCTGCAGATTTGGCTGAAATGCTAGAATAGGAGATTATTAAAAATATAAATTCCTCCTGCAATATTTGGTGCAGTGCTGGAGCTTCGTTGACTTCTAGACGGCCAAGTATTGCGCTCAACTGGACGTTTTCTTAAATATTTTCTTTATAGAGTGCTGTGCAATGCTGCGTATCACATGTCTAATTTGAAGTTACAATAACTGCTTTCATGGTGCTTCTATGGAAGACTGACCAAGGGAATTTGCATATTAAGTAGTCAGATTTGTTGCTCACAATTGGACTAATACAGCAGGGCTGTGCACGGCGGGGTTAAACAGGCGTCTCATGACTGAGCGGTTTAATGGCATTTGGTGCCTGCCCCTCGTGTTGGGGCGCACAAAGGATCTCCCACTTCAGGCTGCGTTTTGCAGCGTGTTTTGGCTGCATCCTGCACACAGCACCTTTCTGGGCTTTCCTTGCCATCCAAAGGAGGTGGCTCCAGACTTCAGGCAGTTCCTGCTGGTTTGTCATGCAACCCTGAAATACAGTCCTGGATATGTTTTTGCAAAAATAACATTAAATCGCAGTTGGCATTAGCTGTTAGGTCTTACCGTGACTTTTTTTTAAATGGAATAATAAGAAAAGCTTAGCGTGGCTCTTAGAACTTGCTCTAAATCTCTCATGATTTGCACAACAGTACGCGTGGTTTTTATCAGGGCTTTGTAATAAAAGTAGCCTTTAATGGCTTGGTTTCCTGAGGGCCGGACACCCACAGTGTCCTTGAGATTATAAGGATCTGTGGATCTTGTGCTGAGAACGCTTGATAATCCCAAGTATTTTTATTCTGGAATATCACTTTGATGCTATGACACTTTTCACTTATAAACTGATAGATTTTGTTTTGTTTTTCAGGTGACAACAAGTAACTCTTGGAAAATGAAATAAGGTGTTATTTCCACTGTTAATAAGGGCTGACGAACACAGCTGTTCGGTTTCCTTTTTGGCATTTTTCCTCCATGTAATTGTTTGTTTGGTTTCTAGATGAAGTGATTTGTTTTAATTTCTCTATTTGGGATTTCAGTGTTGAATGGTAACAATGTCCTCCTTCACTGATTATTAAAAATAATAAATTGAACATTCATTGTGCTTTGGCAATTTGTTATAAATGGCAAATATTATTAGTTGCCTGTTTGAGTAAACTCCAAAAAGCAGCGATCCACTCTTATTGCAGCAGGTAATATGATAGTTATTATTTTTCCTGTTCATGTTGAATAATATAATTCATGAGTCACAAATTACAATGGAGTTGAAGCCAGAAATAAGGATTTGCCTAGTAGTGAAGTCTTGCCAATCCCTGCAAGTGTTTTTGCAGGTTCAAAGAAGGATTAAGTTGGCCACAGCTGGTCTGGTTACCCAGCTCCTGAAAAAAAGAAGGAAAATAAATATCCAAAAAACTTCTGAGCAGACGACCGTGTTTGAGAAATGAATTACAATTGCTCCTTTGCTCTTTTATAAGCAAAAAAAGTCTGTGATACTTCAAGGGTTTGGCGTAAAAAACGCTTTTACCTTCTCTTGTAGACAAATGCTGTGTATAAAAATCAGCTACAGTTTTAGGCAGTTGTTTCCAATTTGCTAACTCTGCTTCACTGCCTTAAAATTCACACTCCTTTGATGCAAATACTTTGGGGGTTTTTCTCCTATATGATTTTTCTTTTTTTTGTAAATGGCTTATTCCTGCTACAGGACAGGGTACTTCTCTGGTTTATAGGTGCTTCCTGATCCTCCCCGTTCTTTCTCACCAGATTCAAAGTGACTTTTTGAGCGTGGCTGGTGCGACAGGACCACACTGTCCTGCAGAGAGGCCAGATCCCAGTGCACCCATGGCTGTGCATCGTGGCTTTCCCGAGTACTGCTCTGAGAGAAAACTTGAGAAGGGCTTGGTTCCCCTTCTCATGGGGTGTTCCCTGAGGGGAGAGAGGTGCAGCTTTCCCTTCCTGCAGCTGGTGGCATCCCAGTCTTGGGAAGGGAAGAGCATTGCCATGTCCAGCAGCTGGGATGGAGCAGGGAAGCCTGTGTGTGGCATCTTTCGGGTGCATAGCGCCTAAATGCAGCTTAAGGCAGGAGCCATTGGTTCACTTTCATCTTTTCTACATGTGGATGCTTTGGGTGAAGTTTGAGGGGTTTTTTCAGCTTGGAAACTCTGTAGGACTCTTCTTTCTTTTGCTGAAGTCACATGATGAAATCGAGCCTTTCTAAATCTTGCTAATTCTAGTTTGAAATGCTACTCCATTTAGACAGCTGTAGTAATCATAACTGTAGTAAAAATAGAGTAAGCAGGCAGATGAGGTGGTCCTCAGGGATGTCTTGCCAGTTTGAGAGACTGAATTTCAGTATGCTGAAAGGCACTGGCCTTGGGTGGATGCCAGGGCGATGCGAGTGTTGCACGTGTACAGTGGGCTTTGAGGCATCTGCTTGCTTTGTGTGCTGCAAACCCATGGGCTGTGCTCACAGTGATGCTGGGCCTTTGGCATTTGCATTGCGACTTGACAGGGTCGGTAAATCCACGTCGGGAGTGAGCATGTGGGGCACATCGGATCCGCTCGCTGGGAAAGTGTCTGTGCCACAGCTGCTGGTCCCCTGGTGGGACATTGGTGTCTGGCATCACTTGGCATGGGAGCATGGAGAGAGCGATGGGGCTCAATTACCCAGAATCAGAAGGGAAAGGCTATGAAGTGACCCATTCTGTGGAGCAGGTGGAGTTCAAAGAAGACTAAAACAGCTGAAGTCAGTAACCTGGTTTCTGGCTGCTGAATGAAGCACTTGACTTGCATTTCGAGATTTCCAGTTCCAGCTTAACCTGCTGCCTGTGTGTTGTCTGGCTGAAATACAAGATTTGAAGAGAGAAATGTTCCAGTGCTTGGGAAGCAAAAGAAGTGCAGGTCTTGGGTTTTTTGAGTTGTTTGCTTAAGGAAAAAAAAAGCTTTTCCCTCACACTGTGTTTGTGTTTCCAGTGTGAAAAGTGCAGAACCTAATTCAATGTTTTGTACTGAGCTACCAATGTCAGGGGAAGAGTGAAGCATCCAAAAGCAGCGTGAGTGCTCATGTTGCACTGCTTGCACAGGCCATGGAAAACACCTATAGCATAGTGCGTAACTTGATATTTTACTGTCTTGGGCTGTGTACAGTGAAATATGCAGGATGTCTGATGTGGCTTTTGTAAGGTTCAGCTGGAACCCAAATTTTGCGTTTGCTGCCTTCTGCTGCCCCTGGGCTGATCTCGCAGCCATGAGCCAGGTTTCTTTCTCTCCCGGCACGCTCAGTTTGTGCAAATGAGAGACGGCCAAAGATGGGGCAGTGCGAACTGCAGAAATGGTTTTTGTTCTGTTTCCCACCTTTGAAATAAATTAGAAACTGTATCTTAAATGCTGAATGGGGCTGGAGTTTCTTAAGCTACCTTAAATATTTAAAACTGTATAAGTAGCCTGTCCCTCCCAATACTGAGAGGTGTGGGGGCATGGTGGCTTCTGCAGGTAATAGGTACACGAGCAATTAATACCTGCTATCAATTGGCAGGTGCTTTCTGCATTCACTTGACCCATTGGGGCCTAATGTGAAAGCATTTGAAAATTCTGCTTTTATAAAGTAGAAAGGCTGGTGGGGATGGGGATCCTCACTGCTGTGCTTGTGTATTAGATCACTTTTACAGCTCCTCCCTTCCTCCTTTTCTCAATGTCCTTTTCTCTTCCCTTCTCCCCCCGCTCCTCAGTGAACATGATTTAAAAGGAAAAATTCAAAGCCCTGCTTGAAAGCCATTTGTGGGAGGAGATGGGCACAGTTCTGAAGAAATGATTCTTCACTTCTGTAAAAATTCAGATGTGATGCAGAAGATACATATATACACACACTTTTATATATATATGTATTATATATATATGAGAGACATCCTTGTGCTGAAGATTAGGTGGAAGGGAGGGGGTTTGGGAAGTTTCTGATCTCTCCTGTGGTTTTCCCACATTCTCCAACATGAAAGAAAAGGCACTTTACAAATGGTAGTGAAGAGCGCTTCAGTAGTTTTCAGCAAGAACAGGTGCTACCCAGGGGGAAAAGATTAGAGACTAAGATGTAGAAATGTATCATACAGTGCTGTGGATTGCATGTTATCTTTGCCCGTGTTTAACAGGGAAAGTTTACAATTAAAATACATATATATTCAATCTACTGTTACTGACACTTTTCTATAAATAGCGAAAATATTTTTCATAAAATGAAATTATAAAAAAATTTTAGTTCATAACAACTTACAGTTTTATAATAATTGATAATATACGTAGCAGCTATAAATAATTCTCTCAGTTCAGACAACATGTGATGTAGGAAGGCGTTTTTCGCCTTTTCCTATTAGAGATGTGTGCTCTTTTCACATACTCTTAGGGCCAGAGCACTGTACTTTGGGGTTGGAAGCTTGTTACCTTTGTATTTTTAAAATTCAGTCATGGAGCTCAATTTCTGCTCTCACGCTGTGATCAAGGGCACTCTGGATTCATGAGAAGGATCTTTTGTGGCATTTACTTTGTCGCTTTTATTTTTCCGACACAGAGCTATCATCTCCTGTGATTTCTTGTCTGTATGAGTAAATACAGTCTTTTCATAAAAGAGTACCTACAAAATAGCAGATAGTACCTGCAGCTGGCAAATGCCGTTTTCTCCTGCCCATTTGTTTTTTTGGCAACGTGTTGCTGCTTGGGCGCCCGAGCCTAATGTAGAGCATCAGCAATCGGGATAATGGCTGGCTGGTGGAAAGGTAAATGGTTTCAGTAAAATTTGCTAATTCACATGCTTCATGCGTACTACACAAAGCGTTTCTTGGCAAAGCTATAGTAAAGCGTTGCCTATGTTGTATATGCTGGACTACTGAATGCCTTCAGAGTGGTTTTAGATGCATTTGCTTCATCCCCAGTGCAAGTAAAAGCTGTGTACATTAAAATAATGGTTTTAATGCGGGATGCTTAGTTTTCATTGGGCTCTCACCCAAAGAGCACTTCTGAACCTCTCTTGCTTGAGTCGCTGCATGGCATCCCTGCTCCCTATGGGGGAGAAGAAGGACCTGCAGGGCCAAGAGGGGACACCCAGTGTCTCTGAATGTGGAAGTGCATTTTAGATGCTTTTTTTGGTGCAGGACCGTGCTGCAGGTGAAACTCCCAGTTTTGCTGATTGCAGGCTCTGGTTGCTCTATGCTTGTTAACACATGGGCTGAAGCGAGGGTGAGAAGACACGGGCAATAAGCAGTCTGGAAGTGTTAATGGGAAGCAAAGCATAGCATACATGTTAAATAGTTTGGAAACCATAGACATTATCTGAAGGTTGGACTAACGATTTCACTAACTCCTGCTGGCTGTATTCGCGAGGAGGCTATATTTGGTGGCAGCAGTAGTTAAACATACGTTTCAGATGAAGCTTAGCATTCCAGTCCTTCACACTTCCAAGCAGCATCATCCTTCGCTGTTCCCAGATTTGGTCTGGAAGCCTGTTGGGGACGTGATGCGAATGCCCTGCTTGCCGAGGGTGAGCGAATCTCTCCCTTTGCCCCTACGCTGCGTGCATCCAGTGCATGTAGTGAGCAAACCTGCTGAGCGGGTGGGAAATCACAGGTCTCTGCTGAGGGTTAGCACTTGGAGAGGTGAAGAAAGGGAAAAAGCTGTCAAGTATCTATTTAAACTTTTCTTTGTGGAGTTGGAACTCACTTGTGAATTGCATGTTGATGACTTGGCTCGGTAAAATACATAGCAAACTGATTTTTTTGTAATTTTTTTTTTGCTGTGTGCCTACAGAAGTACATTAAAAGAACATGGGTTGCTATAAATGCAAGCAATTACCAAATAAAAGTGTGTTCTGTAAATTGCTTGTCAATATCAAATGTTATTCTCAGACAGGTTTAAGTGCTTATTTGAGCTAAGTTCTCTTACTCGTTTGTGTATTGGTTTTTCACAACTGTAGATCTCCACTGTATCTTTAGCCAAATCTAAAACTAGTTCTGGTGCCAAAACAGCTTGAATTGCAACAGAAAACCACACGTGTATTGAAGTCGCATTGCTCGATCGAAGTCGCGTGCTTTAAATCAGCCCCGATGTTATAGCCTCACGCTGACGGAGTTCAGTGCAGCGTCCCATCGCTGCCTCGGTGCAACCGGAACAAGTGCATTCGTTGTACGCAGTGAGGACGCTCCTGCTGCTGCACTGGTATTACAAAAGTAACTCCAAAAGTACTGCAGGCTCAGGTTTTGTCTTTAAATGAAACTCCTTCGGAATGGAAAAAGAGGGAATACACGGTTTTAGTCTTCTGGGAGAAAAAAGGAGCAGCAGTGTTGTCAGAACAAGCGAGCGTGGAGGTTGCGGTTTGGTGTTGCAAGGCAGTACCGAGTGCGAGTCCTTGAGGTGTAAATAATCCTCAAGGCCTTGAACTCTGACTTGTGGTAGAGACTTTGTAAACCATTGTGCTTTCTCAAAATGAGAAAAAACAATCCAGCGTACAGAAAGATGATTTTCCTGTCAAACTCTAAAAACTCTCCAACTGTATTTGGAGTATCTTTTTTTTCTTCTAAATGGCATGAACCCTTAGTAAACACACCAGGTGCTTCTCAACCGGGAGGGAACTGCCTGGGCCACCACCACCTTGGAGATGATAATGCAACTAATGCCGTGTGTCCAGGTACAGAGGTCCAAGAGCTCTTCTACCTACACTACCAAAATGTCTCTTTTTTTAATTATTTTTTTGTAGAGTTAAAGGAAGACTCGGGTCCAAGAGCTCTTCTACCTTTTGTTTCTTATGGAGAGAAACACTACCAAAATGTCTCTTTTTTTTTTAAATTATTTTTTTGTAGAGTTAAAGGAAGACTCCAGTGTTTTAGGACCTTGTGGATCTTTTCTGTCTTGCTGGTTTCTTCTTAAAATTACGTTTGCTTCTCTTAGAGCTGGCACCGTACTATTACTGAGTGCAGTTTGTAGTCTGGGTCCTTTTTGGGCTAACGAATGAATACTGGATAAATTGAACCAAAGGAACAATACTGGCCCCGAAGAGTTTGGCCCTTACTGGTTTGGTAGAAGCAACTTCTGCGTTTTCTGAGCTGTGCTTACCCATTTGTTTGGTCAAGTAAGGGAATTCTTGACCAGAAGGGAATTCCTGACTCCTAACCCTACCATCTTGCTACTGTTTATACCTTGCCTATTTAGCAGATTAATGCTCTGAGGTTCCCACATTTTATAAGATACCATCTCACTTCTGCATCGATTATCTTTGTAGCCCTTCACTCGCCAAATCCAGTAAGTAAAATGTGAGTAGAGTCTTGAGTCCTGTGTGTGCTTTGTCTCCTGCAGAGGTCTCGTGGCCATTCTAGTAGAAAGACGCTCTGCTGTGTACCTAATTCTCCTAAATACCATTCTTTCTCATTTAGGTTTAAGTTGGGGAGGAGGAGAAGGAGAAGTCATGGCTTGTGATTAAATTACTGCTCTAGCTTTTTCGGCAGCTTGAAAAGTGAAACACTCCACTGGTTTTTGGAAGGCGGGTGCCCATGGCAACCCCATTTGAAATAAGAGGAATTTGGGTTCCTTGTTTGTCTTTAACACAGTGGGCACCACTTCGTGCTGCTGGTGGAAGCTTCCAAGCGTTTTTGGCACAAGTCATTTATGCAGAGATGCTCACCAAACCATCTGGAAGTAGAAGGGCGAGGGTGCGTTAGTTGAAGCCCAAATGAAACACCCCCCCCTTTGCCCATCCCACTGATGGGGTCCATCTGACTGCTTCACCTTGGAGCAGCGACCATGCAGAACGGGTTGGGTCAGTGACACTCCCCATTCCCCGCCTTCATCTGCCCCAGGACATCATCAGCTGTGGTCAGTTCTTAGGGAGCAACTTTTTCCTCAAGAATTTATAAGTAAGCATATTTAAAACAGTACTTACCACAGCTTCCTCAAAATACTGCACTGGAAGATAAACAAGTATTTCTTTTGCGTTCTGTATAACTGTTCGCTTGTGGAATATGGCTTTTTTTGGCTTTATCCATCCCAAAGCAGACAGGTGTTTTATCTTAGGAGTGGAAGTGCAGGTTTTTAACTCCGATTTGTTCTTTCTGATGGTTGTATTCAGGGAAGATGGTGTGTCACAGGACTATGGAAGAAATGATATTAGCATTTTATCTTATTGTGGTGGGAAACTTATTACCAAGAGTTAATAATTTGCATTGAGCTCCACATTAGTTAGGAAAATATTACAGATATTATAGATATTTGGGGTGGGGGAGGACGCGTTTAAATTCCCGACAGTGTCCTACCTTGTTAATGTCTCTTGGCAGGCTCCATCCAGAGAGATGCTGAGAGCGTGGCTATCTGATCATCAGCCGTGATACTAAAATGGTTATTTTTAAGTAGTGACAGTTCAGCTTAAAACAAGGTTGTGCAAAGTCCGATGTGGCAGTGCCGACAAAGGCTTCTTTATTTCCTAGTTCAGTGCTGTGTCAAACAGAATATTCCGTCTTCAAAATTCTACCAACTGATCTAATCTTGTCTTAAGACTCTTTCCAGGTTTGCCTACTCAAGTATGCTGTCGCTATCTGATTGCTCTGCCTGCCAAATTTCCAGGCTGAATTCGTCTTCCATTGATAAAGTGCACTTCTAGCTGCTCAGTGCAGTCACCCTTCCTTCTTTCACATGTCTCAATTCATTATTCTAAATTAATACGAGCGCTTTTTCCAGCTGAATGAACTCTTGCCACACAGTTCAGATTTGGGTATCTGCACCATTTCTTTTCTCGTTCTTATTTTGAAACTTTCCAACTTGTTTGTGTTGAAGGTTAATAAATAAGAAACCCGTTTTCTTGTAAAACAAATATTTTTCTGTCAAGATGTTTCGGTGCAGATTGTGTTAAAGTCAATTCTGATGCTAAATAATGAGCCCCTATGAATGAACCTTTTTCAGCTGGGGCAACAGGGTTGGGTGCTACTCAGACATGAACATTTTCTGGTGCATTTTTTCTCATGCTCATCCTTAGATTTTACACAGGTCAGAAACCTTTGGATTACACAGCTTTATTCCCTCCCCTTTCCTCTGTGCCTAATATTACAGCCTGCTCTTTCTGTGGAAATGCGGTTGGGGCTGATTAACTGAGTACCAGGTACTTTATTGATGAATCTTTAAATCTTCCTAGGACTAGCTTTTCCAAGTGGTGTGATTGCTGCAAACATGTATTTCAGTGGCTTTCCTGGAGTGGCAGTTTGGATTGAGAGCTTGGGACAGTTTGGATCAGCTCCTGCTGCTCCAGGTGTGGGTCTGTAACGAAGTGGAGGGCATCAGCTCTTCTGTGGTGGCCAAGAGGAAAATGCTGTGTTGTGGGGAGGGAAAACGACAGCTCAGTCATGCAAACAGAGGTTGGTTCAGAATACTGGAGTCAAACTGTCAGGTTTAGCATGGAGAGAACATGCAGAGAGGATTATTCTTCCTACTTGGTTTTTCCAATGGTCTAAGTAGTTGGCACTCATCTTGGATGTACCCCAGCAAAGATTACTCATCCCACAGCAAAGGAGTCTCTTGTTTCTTGTTGCCTTTCTGATTATTATTTTTAATAGCCTCTGTTGCTAGTAGTGCCTAAATATTGCTGTAGTAGGGAGGGTCCTGAACACTGGCCATAGTTTTATAAATCAAAGCTACAGCTTAAAAAGTAAACAGGAAAAAACTACTGTTGGAAGAAATCACTGCCTGGGGTCTGGCCCAAGCTGAGCAGAGCTGCTCGAGTCCCAGCATAAGCTTTCCGTTCCTAGTTTTGATATAGGCTTTTAAAAGCAAGGAAACTTAAATACTTTCTTTGTGCATTTATTCTGTTTGCTGGGGGGATCTGAATGGGCTTCTTTCATCTTTACAGTTTGATGGCTGCTGTGATGGAGCCCGAAAGGCAGCCCCAGTTCTGCTGGGTCCTGGGTTTGAGGCACTCTCCATCCAAGCTGCAGAAGCAGCACTTCCTGGGCATGGTTTGCCCATTAGAGCACAGTAATTAGTACAGCAAGCTGGCTGAATCAGAAACATACTTGCATCCAGCCATTTTTGTGAACTCTTCTTTTGACTGCTATAGCCAGCAATCAGCATTTTGGGGTAGTTTTGGTTTTTTTACAGTGCTTTCAGAAGTCCCTCCACCTAAACAAAATAGTTACACTTGCACTGGAAAACCATGGGAGACCTGGGCTCTTGTTTTCAAGTGGCTGGAGTAAGAATCTTTCTTTGCTAATGCATTCTCACTCATTACCAGTCAAAGATTTCATCCTTAAATTTGAAGCATATGGCTGATTTTTCCCTTCAAGTAAAGGGAGAAGAGGTGAGAAGAGAGTTTGTGGTACTGTGATACTGCCTTACCAATCCAACCAAGGACTTCTGCAGAAGCTTAACTCTCAAGTCCAGAATCAACATACACTTATTTCAATCTGCTATTACAGCACTCATGGCTTAAATTTTGTGGAAAAAGTAGGGAAAGTGCATCTGTCATGACAGACAATAGTACTTTTGCTTATGAGTAGATGATACTGGAGAAATAAGGTCCTTCAAGCATGTTGGTGAGTAACTTTATAGAAAGCGTAGCCCATGGTCAAGAACCACTTCAGCCGTGACTGGATATGTAACAGCTGATACCGTTGCCAACATAATCATTACACTGCCAGTTTTTAGCTTGCTCTGAATTGTTGAGAATTAAATGCATTTTAAATCCAATTATGTTCCATAGAGATCCCTTTGTTTGGAAGGAAGAGGAGTTGCTTAAGGGATGTGCTGTTGTGTGTGTTGGGAACGCAGCTCTTCGGTACAGGACAAGCGTGGCTCAGTCCGTTAACAGAGCTAACGACTTCTGTGCTCGGGGACTTTTGAAAGATCAAATGAATTTGCTAACGATGGAAAGGTTCTGGCTACTTTAATCTATCTTCATTTGAGCAGTTTAAATGAAGAGGACAGTTTTACGTGCCCACTCCAAAGTCCTTCCATCTCGTGGGGAGCAGCAGGCTCCTGCAGGAGCAGGTTCACAGCAGAAGCTGATGTCAGTGCTCAGCGTTGCGCCGAGGAGGCCGCCTTGTTCATGCTCCTAATTCGGGCACCTTTGGTTAAGTGGTTACAGTTGGATTGCATCAATAATCCTTGACCATAGGCTGTAATAGGTCTATTTTCCCCCTGACTACATCCACAGGGCACTGGCCTTGAAAGGATGTAGTTTTCAGGATACTTGGAGTGCTCCCATTTAACAGTAGAGTTTTATTTTTGCCTGGATGATTGAGACAGACATATATATATGCACAGGTTGCAACAAAGGCTTGCATATTTTTCATTTGAGGTTAGGAAGATGGATGATATCTTTCTAATTATTTAAGCAATGTACCAGCATCGTTAAGTGTCATCCCTTGTCTCTCACTCTGGGGTAACTAGTTTTCTTAACAAAAGGTGTACTTGAAAGGTAGGAGTTCCTTATGGCTCAAAGGCTGGTGTGTCTGAAATAGTCGGACATACCTGTTTTTCAACTTTTCTGAAGTTACCTGCGCATTATTAGTAAATAGTACATAAAATATTGTCAATACACTTTGTGCCATTCTAAAGATACCGTACTTGCAGATGGAAGTTAGTAAAACTGCCCAATATAAAAAATGAGTGGTTCTGAAGCATCACCTATTAATAAATTTTTAAAAGGCTTTTCAATATCCAGCCTGTCCTATAAGCTGTATCAGTATTAATCTGAACCTAAACAACACTGAGAAGTAACTAAACCTGTAGGATATGCCCAACTTGTCCTCTGCTAAAACAACCAAAGAAAGACCTACCTCAAACCCTTGAACGCAGAGTTTGTGTTCACATCATCCTCGTATGCTCCTGGTTCTCACCATCTTGTGTTATGCACAAGGAGTGCACAAAAGAGGAAATTCTCCGCGTTTGCTGTCAAAAGAAGGATTACTCAAAGGTAATTGTGCTAATTTAATGATGCAGTTATCATCACTAAACTATTGTTACTTATTAAATTACGTGGCAAAACAGTATAGGAAGTGGGTCCTTAGTCTGATTACAGAAGAATAGTTAACGGAAATACTTTTTTTTTTTTCAATTCCTGGGTATAATTTGTTTCCCTTCCTTTGTAACTATTGGAAAACAGACAGGAGTTTAAAATCTTTCACCTTGGAGCTTGCAGTTGAAAACAAGTTTTAACTATGGAAACTCAACTCATGGCGTGTTTTAGCCTTTCTTCCAAGGTCTGCACAGTTACATGTCCGTGGAAACCAGAGGCACAAGGATGGATGTCACCCTGAGAGCAGCAGCTCCTTATGGCAGGGGAAAGGACACAGGGTGTGATGCAGGGATGGGCGGTAGGGAAATCACCCAACCTCACTTTCTGTCAGAAGAAGGGGGTCTTTATCCTGCTTCCGCGCTCTCAGGTGATCCTAATACAGAGCTTCCTTCCCGAGCTGCGCTTGTTTCTATGTTTGGGTTTTGTTTTCCTCCCATGTCTTGTAATCTCCAGCATCTTCAGCTGGGGAACAGAGCTGTCAGTCATTGCTGTAACCGCAGCTCCTGGAGGTGACTGCTTTCACTTTATCACTTGATGCAGCCACTGGAGCAGGTTCCCGTGTCTGCTTTAGATTCTGGTACCTCTTTCACACGTCGTTTCAAGGCGCATCCCTATCCTTCACATGGGGTGAAAAATCAAACATGGGTTTGGCCCACCGGAGTTTTTGGTAGGAGTTAATTTTCAGACAGATTGTTCCAAATTTATCCCCAGTTGTTCTTTACTGCATGTTCTGACCTCTGGTGTGTGTGTGGGGAGGAGTGGACTTTCTCAGCATCCCAAGACTGCTGATGGCTCTTGTCCGAGAAGCACAAGTGTTGTACCAAGGATGCTGCTTGGCCTTTGCACCCATTCATTGACCTTCAGCTGCTGAGCTTCCTCCAGCCTTGGCTTTGCAGTTTCTTGGAGAATGGTAAGAGCTTAGTTTCAAAACAGCTTATTTAAAAACTGACTTGCATAATGGTATTTCCTTAGCTGTTTTTTTTCCCCACTTGTAGATGACATGCTGTTGAACTAGAGGCTGGAGTTTGTTTGGGCTGTGAGCATATGTAATTACATGCATAAATTTTCAAGCTTATTAACTGGATTGTGGATCCAGAAAGTAGTGACTATAGAAGAGAAGTAAATGAATGGTTTTGGTTTTCACTGGGGCATTAAGCTACCAGTTGGCCAGACTTCTGCCCTGCAGTGTGCACTGTCAAATGTATGAAAATTAAAATGTACTTTTTTTTATTCCTCACTATTTGGGAGCACCTGGAGGCTCAGTGATGTTATCGTTTAGCTTCTGTGGTCACACTGATTTGTTAATGTTGTGACAAATTGCTTTTTACTGATGGGAAACAACACTGGGGCATTAAGCCACCAGTTGGCCAGACTTCTGGCCTGCAGTGTGCACTGTCAAATGTATGAAAATTAAAATGTACTTTTTTTTATTCCTCACTATTTGGGAGCACCTGGAGGCTCAGTGATGTTATCGTTTAGCTTCTGTGGTCACACTGATTTGTTAATGTTGTGACAAATTGCTTTTTACTGATGGGAAACAAGGGACAGCAGGGGAGGAGAGTGAGTCCCACTAGTTAAAATAATGAAGCATATAGAAACCTTTTCTGTGAATGTAGAGTATTTTGTGCTACAGGCAGCTGAAATACAGGGTTTTATTAGGTTGATGGTTCGGGGTTTTTTGTTTTGGCTTGGTTTGGTTTTGGTTTTAATAAACCTGCCACAGAAATGAAGTCTCGCCCTTGCAAGGCCTTGGGTTTGTTTGATTTTGGTTTTTTTAGGGTTTTTTTTTTGTTTTTCCTTTTTTATGGTTGTAAACTTGCCAGGATGGACAAATATTCCAGGCAGATGGGCTTTGCCATAGGTGGAAAACCAGGTCCACATTCTGGGGCAGTCTTGAGTGATGTTTTGGTGTTGTGACATGTGCTGTGTGACCCTAAACGATAAACATCAATAAGTGGGATACTTGATTTTTCTCTTCCTAAATCACTGGTGTGCTGGTGCTGGCTATGGCAGCACTGCCTTGAAAGCCATTAAAGAAGACATTAGCACCTCTTGATAGGAGCTGGGTAAGATCTTACTTTGCAGGAAGAAGCTTGACATCTGAGGAGCAGCGAGAATGTGTTATCCCACAGCCACACATCTGTCCACAGCTGCAGCTGCTTAGAAAAGCACCTGCCAGCACTTCTCAGCAATGACCAGGGTAGAGTCCCTGGGAAAACCAGTGGTAGGTTTTAGTTAGACACTAAGATAAAACATTCTTAAATGGGAATCAAGTTGTAAGCATCTAAAAATTGATACAGAAGTAATTTCTAGTGAATGTGAAGTGGTAATTTTATCACTGAAAACTACCTTGTAAAGCAGAGCTTAGTAAAGCAACAAGTATAATTCTAAGAAAGACAATTTCTTAGATTAAATCTTTAAATGTTTGCTTGTGCATCTTTTACCTGTTCTTTAAACCAAGCAATTGCCTTTCAGTTTTCCAAATAGCACCTGTGGAACTTAATACAGAGCTGTAAAATTAAATCATTAGGATAATATATATTTGGTATGTGTGTCAGATAAGATTCCTTTTTTCAGCTTATACTGATCTCTTAATTAACTGATGAGCTGAAGTAGCTGAGATACAGCAGTAGTGCATTTAGTTAATTGGCTAATGTGAAACTTTATCCCTGCCAATAACTGTGACACTGGAATAAATTCAAGACAGGGTGTTAGATCCTGTATCTAAGCTAATTTATAATCATTGGGCATTGTAAAAGCAGTTACCAACTTGGAGGCATTTGTTGTTCACTCCCTTCTGGAATTTGTGATTGCAGTGGAGGGGAGAAGCGGCAGGGTGAGCAATGCCGTGTTCACCTGAGTATTCATTAGGAACGTTAAATTGGCCAGCTGACTTGTGCATTATACCTTACATTGCACAGACCGTGTTAAATTTCGAATTTTGATGGAAGGGTTTAATGCAACGTAGCCCGATGTAAATTACCGCTGTGGTGAGGTGGAATCTGAAATCCTGCTGACTTCTGCAGCTCCTCCTAAGCAATTGTACTTTAGGGGAACTGTATGGATTTCTAGGATCTCTGTTGGTTTAAAAATTGTCTTAGCTAGCACTGAGCTGTAGGAGTGACCTAAAAAGGTTTAAATTATGTTGAAATTACTCCTGAATCTCTGTGGCACTTGTTTCTATGTGGACACTGGAGTGGGACCCCTGGGTGTGAGCAGCCACCCCTGGGCAGGACCTGCTCCCCCTCCCAGCCCTTCCCTCGCTCTCCTTCCACCTGACCCAGTGAGCGGGCCAAGAGCTGCAGGAGCCTGGGTCTTCCTGTTGTAATGAAGTAACTTCATGCATGGCATCATCCAGAAAGTCTTCAGAAGTTGCAGCATCATGTGTGCACACGCCGCACGTGGGCCTGCTGAGGAGGGAGTGCCGGCTGGCTTTCAGCACGCTGGCACCTAACCAGGGTGGAGCTGGTTGCATTGTTTAAAGAAAATTATCAGCTTAATGTTTTTTATGATTCTGGCAGGATGAAAGATAAGACTGCCTTTGATTTATTTCCCCCTCCCCTCCCCCACCAATTTTTTTTCTTTGCTTAAATGAAAATTGTGCTAGTGTTGGAAGCACTCATGGTACGTTAAACACAGACCAGATGTACAGCAGATGTCCCTGTCTGTCACTTGCTGAACTTGGAGAATTTGGGATGACCTTGTGTGGTCGCTCTGTGGCTGCGTGACAGAGGCTGGCGCTGGCTGTGCCGCTCCCATGGCTTAGGCCAGCATCAAAGCACAGCTTCGGTTTAACACCGCTGAGCCAGACCCTGATCTGTGCCTTGCTCCAAGCACGCACAGCTTGGCTGTTAGCGTGTAGAGAAGCACTTACAGCACTTCCAATTGCGAGTTTTTTTTACAGGAGGGATGTTAGCCTCCAGTAAACATCTTCAAATCTTTCCTCAGCAGTTCATGTAGGTGCTTGCAGTGGTCAGAGGGGAACATTATCAAGGAGGAAGGGGTCTTTGAGCCAGAACAATGTTCATTTGCAGCTGGGAATGCTGGATCTTTCCTTAAATCCTTAAATCCATGCTAGCAGATGAGACTGGTCCATGCCACTGGTGTGGGCAGCAGACAGGTGCCCATGTCACAGCCATACACTGGTGTGGAGCTGAGCAGAGAGGTGATCTCGCCGCTTTGCGGTTTTATCTGATGTGTCTAAAGTTTCCCCGTTAACTGAATTGAGGGGAAGATACAGAAGGGTTTTAGCACTTTAGAAGTGAGGTTGCTGAGTTGCATTCTTTCTCATGATGGGAGACAGAAAGCACTGGGTTGTTTTTTTTAGGTAAGCTCTGTGCCGCTTCTCACTGCATTCCCACAACTGTTTCCAGCTCTGCTCTGCTGGATACCACACGTATTTTGTTTTGCTGTGTTGTGAGAGGCTGTGTTGATGCCAAGCTCTCTGCTGCAATTGAGTTTTAACTTAAGCTATGCTTTGCAGAAGTCAAAAGAAATATGTACTTTATGCAGCCTATCTCAAATAGAGTGTTTTTGATGTTGCTGACAGGTTCCTTAATGGTTTTTGTCATAGGTGTCCAAAAAAGATAAAAGTCTAGTAGTGCACTGTAGATGGTACAGATTAAAGGTCTTGGTGCTTGCACACTGTGATTTGGGAACGGGTACATCTGTATCCTGTTCTGCACCCAGCTGAAAACAGGCGCCTACCAGAGATAGGAGCAGTTTAAATTCTGGTGTAAGCAGTGCTGACAGGTAATTGCGTTGATGATGTCTGTTGCTCGAAGCTGTTCCACTGTAGCACTACCAGAAGCAGCTAACGCTGCCCAGCCAATACAGCTGCTGCTGTTCTTTCTACTGCTGCAGAAGCAGAATTTTTGGCTCCAAGATTCCTCTGATGGGGTGCAATGGAGACAGATGGGCATCATCTGGCCTTTGCCCTGCCTGGCAGTGTTCCTGCTTCATCTGTGGCCACTCCTTGAGGCAGAAGGGATTTGAGGTGGTGACTTTACAAAGGTGTTTGCTCCCTTAGACATTTTTATCTGCCGGGAAAAGAGGTGTTGCATCCTGAGCTTAATTACAATCATCAAGAAATATCTGCTTGTGCTTTCAGTGGGAAGCTGAGTGGGCAGGCAGGGCTCAGGAGCAACCACAAAGCTTTTGTAAACTAATAATAAAGCCATAGAATTAGCTCTAGGAAGTAGTGCTGAGCTTTTGGTGGGAGACCAATGCAAAAAATTTCCTTTGAAAAATACTGTTGGAAATGTTGAGGCAAATAACAGAAGAGAACTTCTCAGTGGCTTTGTTTGTGTTATTGCTCTATCCAGCACCACTTATCCAGAGCATTTATACCTGTTGGGGTTCACTGTCCTGCATCTGCAGCTCTGGGAGCAGAGGAATTGTCCCATAAAACCTGCATGAGCAGACGGGAGGCTGAAGTTCACCTCTTGCCAGCTGGCTTTTGGCTGTGAATTGCACTGCACATTAGACAAAATACACTGATATGCTTAAAATTTCTGTGAAAGGCGACCTACGTTATCACAGCACGTCCCAGCACGAGACACGCATCAAGGCTGTTGGTGATCAGGACAGACCCCGCCTGTTTGGGTGTTTGGATCTGGTGTACCATCAGGGAGCAGATCTCCAAACTTCAAAGGTTGTTTTTTTTCTGGCTGTAATACTGTTGGTTTCTTTGAAATGCAAGGGGTGATGGGAGTTGAGCTGGTTGGAAATACCAGGCTGGCTTGATTTCTTCTGCAGTTCATGTTGGAAATGATGGGAGAAATGAAACATATAGTGTAATAGCTGGTAATTAGAGTCAATTTTTCTTTGTCCAGCACATTCGTATGCCCTCATCCTCTCCTGTGTTTTATATCTCATGCTGTGAAGCCTCTGGATTGACTTGGCGAAGATTTAGTGCCTTGGGTATGGGGAGAGGCAGGGAAGCATTGTGCGTGTATGACTTGTCCAAAGCTGCCTTTAATTACCAGTGTAACTTGCATTTTATTCACTACAGTTTCTTTTGTGCAATTCAGTCCTTGTAGAGGAAGGTGTTAGGTAAGAGTTGAGGAGAAACGGGAAGGCACATTCCCAGCTCCTCCTCCAAGCAGTGCCTTGCGACATCCATAGTGCCGGTACCGGTGAGCAGCGTCCAGGGGACGTGGTGCTGTTTGCCTGGTTGGCTTTGAGTGCCGGGGTGGCAGAGGTGACGGATGGCAGCCCCTGTCCTCAGAGGGACCACATTCATCATTCAGCACCAGCACATGGCGCGTCTGGCAGGCTGCTCCCATCAGAGCGCACGCCTGGCTTCGAGCAACGGGGATCATCTGCTGTCCCCTGCTCTTCCCCTCCGTCACAGGGGTTTTCTGGTTTTTAATTCCCTCTTTTACTCCCTTTCAGGGAGGAGAAAGGGGAAATAGCCCTGGGGGTTGGTTGGTGAGTTTACTTCTTGTGCACAGGTTTGTCTTTGCTAGGTTTGCTGCTCTAAAAAGCTTCATGGCACAAGTTTACGTCTTCTCTGGCTCAAAATTAACATGTATTTGTGTTTGTAACCTGATGTTTTGTGACACATCTGTTTACATATATTAACTTCAGTTTCTACCAGTAAATCTACTTTTTCTTGCAGTGTTCACAATCTCCCTTCATAAAAAAGACTAAAATTTAATTTGGTTTCAGGCATTCTTTGTATCTATCTATACTCGGCATTTGGAAAGCTTGTGGCTTTCTCAGCCACGCAGGATCCCCAGAAATGCTGCTTTGCTCTGCTCGGAATACTCGCAGGACTGTGCTGATGGGTATTTCCTTTAGCATTCACATGAAATCTTGGTGCTCCTTCATTTCCTTGTTAGGAAAATGTTAAGTGAAATATTTCATTTGTAAGTCCTTTAATATTGTCCAGGGACACTTTTGTTCCCAAATACTATTTTTGTCTTGCAAAAATGTAGCCTTCTTAAGAAATAAATAACAATAAACTGATAAGACCCTGCCATTTTCCCATTGTTATGTAAGCCTGTGCTACTTAATGTAATTTCAGTTGTGTAAGCTTATGCTACTTAATGTAATCCAAATTGTCTGTTTCTTCAATGCAATACATTTCCCTCTGCCTCCACTCTGGTTTCACTGCTTTTCTGCACCTCTTCGTACCGACTCTTCCTCCGAGCGCTTTTGTAATTCAGCTACTGGAAGGATTACACCAGAGAACGATGCAAAGAAAATGGTTAGGGTAAATTGTATCTAGATATTGATATCAAATTACAAGATACCTTATGAGGAAATTGGAGCAAAATAGATTTAAAATGAGACTCATTTGATAGAGTACTGCTTACTGATTGTGGGGATGGAAACCCTTGGGACTATTACTAAAAGAAACTTTATGAGTAATAAACGGTTACTTTGCACTTCATTTGTCTTATAAAAATACTTTGTTACTAACTGATCCTCAGCAGGGAGGCAATTTTGTAAAGAAAATATTTTTGATCGTTAGTTCAATTTGTATAATATTTAGGTAGATTCTCCTGGCTGTCTTCACATAATTACCCATTGCTGTTTCTCACATTGTGCATCGTCGCTTCCCCTGTTGAAGCCGTGCGTGTCAGCAGTTAAAGCAGACAGGACCTCACCTCCATGCTGCGTTCTCCTTGCTGGCCTCAGCCCCTGCAGGTCATGGTCTGTGTTGTGTCTTTGACGAGTTACCATTTCTGTCCTCCTGCCGTGGAGCCTGACAGTCGTCAAACCTCATCTTCTCCCTTGAGAACAGTTGCTGAAAATGTCTCACCTTTTCCCATTCAGATAGACTCTGTTCTGGTGGTTTTTCTGTCCTTCCTTCAGCGCTTCTGTTGGGCACTCTTGCTCCTTTGCTTTGTTCTTTCAAAGTCTTGTTCATCTCTCAATACTGAAGGAGTTGTCTTCATCTTTTAAATATTTTCCTAAACAAAACAAGGAAAAAAAAACCCAATTAAATTATTACCAGATCTTGCCAGATTCTCCTGGTACTAGTGTCACATCAACATTTTGATGTTGCCTTCTAACTCCTGCCTGTACCTGCTCTTAACTCGTGCTCCGCAGGTTGCGGGTCCCTCCATGCCCGTCTTCTCCAGTGCTCGTTTCTTGCTGTGCGTTGGTCCTCGTACGTGTCACTGAGATGTGGAGGCACAGAAGGCCCTGTTCCTGCAGCTCTGGCACACAGCTGCTGGTGGATGCATGGAGATCAGCAGCTTTGGGCCTCCAGTCCTAAAATGAGGAAGTCCAGTTCAAATGTCTCCTTTTGGGAACCGCACTGCCGGGCTCTCCGTGCCTGAGTGGGCTGTGTGTGCACGGAGACTTCTCCAACGCGTGCTCTGGCCAAATTGGGACAGTTTCTCCTGCCTCTTGTAAGAGCAGCGAAAGACTAACGCTACAAGCAACATATGCTTCTGTTTCAAAGGAAAAGGAAGAAATTCACTGTGGAGCACTTGCTTGAATTTAACATGCCAAATTTTATCCCTAACGTTATTTTAAGAAATAGGTGGAAGATGCTTGAAGAAAGGGGGTGGGAGGGAAAAGCTCACGTAAGGCGGGAGACATTCCCCAAATGCTTAAGTTTTAGCTCGGTTACTGGAGGTAACTCTGGGCTGTAACAGGGGACTAAATACTGTGGTCTCCCGCAGGGTTACCTGTGTGGTCAGTGACAGGGAAGGAAGAAAATCTAATTGGCGATTGAAGCAGAGGTCCACCTGTCCTTCTCCAGGGGCTATCCACTGTCTGATGTCTCATTCAGTTGTTGCATTTGCATTATCTGACTTGACAGTTAAGCCCTTTGGGGCAGAAATATTATCCCATTTGATTATCGAGTGCCACAGTTCATGGGTGTATAAACGAGGAATTATGAACGCTGTGGCTGGATATTGGCTTTTAGTATGAGACTCTTCTGTTACCAGCTGCTCCTACTCATCTGGTCCCCTTTGGAGGAGGCAGCAGTACTGTGATCCACAGTGACAGCGACATTAGAAATACAACAGCTGTTAAAAAAAAAAAGTTCTATATATACATTTTTTGACATTCTGTTAAGAAACTGATTTAAATATCTGGATTTATCTGTATAAGCTTGCTGAAAAGAAGCTTAGCTAACCTTACTGATTCCATTGCTTTGATGGGAAGCTGCAGGGAAGGGAAACAAACCTTCATAATTCAGGTTATAGAATAGTCTGCAAAGGCTGGAGAAATACGTCTTTCCTTCTGAAAAATAAGACTTTGTAGTTTGCCAGGAGCTAAGGTTAGTGGGTCAGACAGTAATAGGTACTCCTTTGCCCTTGAAAACACATTGTATGCTGTTAAATCCTACTGATGGGACGGAACCAGCCCTCTGCTTGTCTGCTGATGCTTTTAGGTCACTTTGGAGTATGAAACAGGTAACGCTTGACTGGGATTGGGGCTTGAGTGGTGCTTGGATTTTTCATTTGCAGGTTCACCTGAATGGCAGATGTGCCGGATGGGTGGGTGCTGAGGTTGGCCTCTGTACCTGCAGCATGTCACTGTGTCACTGCAATCCCCTCTCCTGTCCCGGCCCCCACTGTATCCTGGAGTGCCTGACTGGAGAGCTTTGGGTTTTTCCTCTTATGTGTGCTAAACCCTGGGAAGTTCAGTATGCAGCTAGTAATTATCAGTAATTATAGCTCTTATCTTAGCTATTGTTTCTGCTGCTGTTAACCTGAACAGACCTTAGCAAGTCCTAAAAGTAAGGTTTGGAGTTTATGTACCGTGCAAGTAGTGGTGCAATTCAAGGTGGAGGGGAACAGCACAGGAGGTGTCTTGAAGGCGACTCTGGCTAGAACAGGTCCAATATCCAGGACGATAAAGAGCCTCTGTAATCACTTTGCAGTAACCCCTGCTGACCTGACCAGCCTAGGAAAAACGTGTGCATGGCCACATAGTGACCCGTGGTGTTCCCCTCACTGAGAGAGGCTGCTCTTAAGCAAGGTCCTGTACCTCGTCAGGAACTTCATATCAGCACCACCTGAATATCTGTGAGCTATTGGAGCAAGAACAGCCTAGGTTATTTTGGAGTGTCACTAATGTGCCAATCTTTTCCTTTTTGAAAAGCAGACTGTTAATGGTCTTCATATTTCTGTCTAAATAAATCTCTTGCCAAAAATATCAACCATTGCCATCTATTGAGATGGGCAACTTTAAGTATTGCTTCAGAGAGAACATGCTTTTTTGGCATTTATTAAACTATTCGTATTTTCAAGCAGGATATTAATAATTTCTTACTTCTGTTGAAGTGATGCAAGATGAAAAATTAATGTAGATGTTACTTTCTCTTCCGGATCTTGCAAGCTGGTTGTGCCTCTGATGTACACAGTCTTAATTGAAGCCAACATTTTCTTTTGAGCTCTAGTTTACTTCCAAAGTAAAAACTGACACTGTAAATACCTGACAAAGTGTTTCAGACTGCTGTTTTTTGTTTCTTTGCTTATTCTGACTAGTCTTTATCAGCTTTATTATGGAAGATTTAAAGTCTTTTGATGTGGTCCAAAACTTTGATTGTAGAAATTCAGGTAGCGATGTTTCTCTCTAGTGACTAAAAGATGAGGTAGAAAGCAAGAGTTTTGGGTCTTTCAGCACATGAAGCTTTTTACGTCTCTTTAAGTTGCTTATATCCTTTCTGCTCCATCTAGACAGCTAAAGAGAGATTAATATTTTTTCATGGGGGGCATAAAGCTTTTAGGGGATTCTTGAAGCATTTCTAATAAATGGTAAACACACTAAAGGCCTCTGTAAATACTGGCTTGTGAAGCTGTGTTTAAAGGCTTGGTACTGGGATGGATGGCTTCTTAGAGTGGATTTCACTTTAGAGGCATTTGTAGAGTTACTTTCACGTACCGTCCTTCTTCCCAACTCGAAAAAAAGAATTTATTGCTGGGTTTATCATCGCTGCTGTCTGTGTAGGAAGGATTAGATCTCCAGGGAGAAGTTATCTAAGACTTAGGATTTCTGTCTCTTTAGTCTCTCCCTTGCTGCTCTTGTCTAGTGAAGAGCAATATATTTGGGTGCTGTCTGGGGCAAAGGGGGAAGCGAGGGAGAGAAATGGCCTGTTGCAGTTTCTGCGGTGGTGCTGGCCATGGGGTAGGCAGGGCTGCGAGCAGGAAACACTCAGGGACTGCGGGAAGTGCCTTTAACCTTCTTTCATAATTCATGTTTGGGGAGAAGGAAAGGGCCCTGTGGGATACATTAGCATTCATTGAATGTACATGCAAACAGATGTTAGCTGAAGTAGAATGGAAGAAAAGATGCCCACTGACCCAAATTTCTTCCAGTGTCCTGTTTGGTCTGTCTGCAATTTTCATGTTCCAACTGCTAAGCCATAATAAGAAAACAATTCCTTCTTGAAGTGTTTTGCCACATATGTTTTTCCCAGTTTTATAATGTGCTGTTTAATGCACGCAGTCCATCTCGTCTGTGCGGCCTCCTCCACCTCTGCTCTTGGCCGGGCCATCAGCAGCTCCCAGCCTGCGTCTGCTCTGCTGAGCCTTGGACTGGGAACAGCAGAGCCTTGCCAGGAGACTCGGTGTTTTGTAAACGCTTGGGTCTGCTGTTCTGAAGTCTGTTAAATGGTCAGCGCTGCTTTGAAAGCAAATGGAACCAGTCCCATGGAGACAAAAAGCAATAAATGCTCGTGGTCACCTGAAAGGATGCAGAAGTTTAATATTGTTAGTTTCTGCATGGGATGCAGAATAACAGCTGGAGATGTTGCATGTGTGCCACGCAATTGTCGTTTGCTACTTTTAATTAGGATCTGACTTTGTTTCCGTACAGATAGATCCTCTACTGTGTTTGGGTTTTTTTAATCTGACGAAGGCTCGTGTCTTCACACAGTTGGCAAAGTCACCTTACCATCAGGAGTTCTTTTAAGTATCCTATTTTCAATGGCTTAAGTCTCAGCTTCTGAAGTGTGAATGCCATTCTGAGTTACGATGAAGTAGGTCGATCTTTGGTCATATAAAGCCAGATTGTGTAAGGGCATGAGGTGTAACCTGGTGTATGTGTTTTGGTCCCCTTAAAGCCCATGTGAAGTTGAAGTGCCTTCTGCTGCACCAGGCACTGATGGTGTACCCCGAGACCCAATGCTCGGTGTCAGGTGCTGTTCTGAAAACAGCTGAGTGCATCTGTGGCAGAAATAAAAAATCAGGAAGAAGAGGGAATATCTGAATTAAACAGTGTTTTTGAAAAACGTTGCAGCTTACCTGAAATCGGTATTTCTGATATATAGACACTTAGTCTTCTCGGTCATGTCCCTCACCCCCCACACACTCTTTGCCATAAATACGGTTTGCAGTTAACTGCAGAGATACAGCAGTTGTCTAGATTAAGAACTATGAAGAATATTTAGACATTACACTGTTCTTCCATTGAAAACTGAACGCTGGAGTAAGATTGAGGAGAGACATAAGGCTTTTTGTCAGCTATTATCTACTTTCTGCCAGAAAAATAAGAGAGTCTGGAGAAAGGAAATGTGTCTTACTATCTCTAAGGATGTACATGGGATACAGAATGCTAAATGTAAGCTCTTGTTTGTCCTGATGCTCTCCAATCCTTGCAGACTAGCCACAAGAACCTGATAAGCAGCAGCTTTGCTCCTGGACTTTGATATCGCAGCAGCTGTGGTGTCTCACTCCCATAAGAGATATTTCAGCCTTGGTAATGGGGATGAGGGGTGACAAACTGCGTCTCTTCATGCTTCCCTGGGCTGACAGCAGCTGGGGTTCCTCTGCTCTCCTGGGACAGCGAGGGCTCTTGGTGGAGAGCATGGGAGGGGACGTCTGTCCAGCCTGTGATAAATGGTGGGACCCTTCACTGCCTTCAGTCCTGCGTACCCTACCTGCCTTCAGGAGCACTGGGTGCTCATCACCCAGTTTCTATGACCTGTCCCATGGAGGGGGACAGCTGCAAACACATTTAAATTTAGTTTAACTGTTGAAGGACACCTCATTTCCTCTGGAGGCATCCAGACTTATGTATTCAAGGTTTTGCGGTATTTAGCCGTGGTATGAGCTGTTTTTGTGGTTTGTCTTTGCTCTCTTCCCTGCACTGTCCTCGCAGGGTCCTGCTGGAGGGTGAAGGTAATGGGGTTTAAACTCCTGCAGGAGATGTTCTACCTGGTGTGCACTGAAGCTTGCTCCCTTCTTTTCCCTTTTCCTTTCAACAGAAGTTGAAATAACCCCTTACTCGCAGAAATGGAAGAGAAGGGTTTAGCACAGTCTTAGCCGTGCTGTAATTTAAAATGAGCAGGTAGTTTTAATCCACCGACATTATACCTATGTGATTATCTTAACTGGCTATTACACAAAAATAGCTGTTGTTGAAATGAAACAAATGCTTTCCTGTTTACTGTGAACGAGGTAACCACTTTTGAAAGCCTGACAGATGCCTGGGTTATTCTTCAGAGATTTCTGTCTCTGACAGTTCTAGCCTTTGTGCATCTTATTTGCCTTTCTACATACACTTGCTCTGAATTAAAACTGTTTAAAAGGAGATGATGGGGAGGAAAACTATCCTTAGCCTCTTAAAACTCTCTTTTTTTTAATATTCCTTTTTCTTTGTCCCCTGCAGTTGCTCTCGGTCGTAATCAACCCTTGAAAAAAGAGAAACCGAAATGGAAAAGTGATTACCCCATGACAGACGGACAGTTGCGCAGTAAGAGGGACGAGTTTTGGGACACGGCACCAGCTTTCGAAGGTCGCAAGGAGATTTGGGATGCCTTGAAGGCTGCTGCACACGCTTTCGAGAGCAATGATCACGAACTGGCACAAGCAATCATTGATGGTGCAAACATAACACTACCCCATGGTAGGTTCATCTAAGACAGACGTGGCCCAAGTGTAACAGTAGGTTAAGGGAAACGTTGTTTTAACCTGAAAATCAATTGAGACATACATGTAATAGTTTTAAATACTTGTATTTCGGTATGCACAGCGTCTTCCTGTTTGTTATTTCAAAGCAAATGTGTGGAGGGACCAAGAAAAGCTACCTTTCTGTCGTTACCTACATTTGAATGTAGGATCAGGTACATGGTGTAATACACAGTTTAGCAGTCTGATCTCTCCAGGCAACACTTGTGACTTTCTGTAATCCCTTGAAACACCTGCATGCTCAAAGGTACAGTTTTCTTAATTTCTTTCCAGCCTTCCTTTGTGGGGGAGTAGATTTATTTTTTTGCCCCGATGTTACAGGGTTTTTTGGCACTTGAATTGTTTTGGGTTTTCTTTTTTAAAATTCTTTTTTGAAGAGTATGAAAAACTTGCCCCAAAACCTGGTGCTGGCAATCTGCTGTAAGATCTTGTACACCATAAACTGTAAGCACTTATTTCAGATGCTTTCTCTTTTGCTCTGTTGTTCTGAACTCTGATTTTTTTTTTCAAGCTCTGTTCTCCCTCACTCCTGAAATGAATCACTCCTCTTTATTACCAATAGCAGTACAGTGCAAGTTCTGCATTTAAAAAAATAATCGTAGTAAAATTGAATGGATTTGTAGCTTCAGTAACCTGAAAGAATCAGGATGAAATTAAAAAACCCCAAAACAATGCACACCAAAAAAGCCCCACCACCCCCCCGTAACAAAGCACGCTGAACTGCAGCAGGTGTGTGTTCTGCTTAGGCTGTGCTTGGTGCCCTCACTTCCAGAAAGGGTATGAAGAGACGTGCACCAAATAATGAACTTGTTCCAGACACACGGAGCTGAATGCAGTATAAAAGACATTATGTATCTGCTGATTAGGGTCTCCTGGGAAGAGAAAAAGGATGATGTGGAAAATTGCATTCCTTGCTTTCCAGGGTAACTTATCTTCATGAGAGTGACTACTCGTAATGCCTCTTTTTCTCTTTTCTTTTCTTGGTGGTGTTTATGACCTCAGTTTCCTTAAGAAGTCCTCCTTGTTCACATATTCAGTTTAGAAGGGGTTCATTTGCGGCTCTGTCTGTCATTTCCTCTACTGAGCTCTGAAACTTTCCCAGTTGTGGGGCTCAGCGCGTCCTTTCCCCTGTCCTGTTCAGCCCTCAGGACCTCTGTAGCATCCCTGAGAGGTGGAAACTTCAGTGCTGCAACACGACCTGGCTTTTCCATAATTCATGGGTGATCTTTTGTAGTCCTCCACATCGCTGTTTGTTTTCAAGGAGGTTTTTGTTTTGCTGGTTTGACTGATAATGAGTGAGTTCTTGTCAAGGGCGGTTACGCATACGGAAATTTTTTCTGTAGGAGCTGGAGTTTGAAAGAGGAATTTGTCAGTTATTTCCAGAAGGTGCCAATGCCAAGGAGATGGCAGGTCTCCTCTTTGACGGACCTGTTGGGCGCCTGTTTACATTCTAGGCCCAATCCATCAGGGAGAGAGAAAATTAATTTCCCTGTTATAGCTAACATGGTTTTCAAAAGAGAGAGGAAGGAGTCAGGTTGTCTGGCATGGAGCTGGTCAGAAGGCCCCTTTCTGCCTGTGTTTGTCATAGTGGCTTTCTTTCTAGTTTGTAAAACTGGACAGAATTTGGAAATCCTGAATTACCTACCAGGCTTCTTGATTTTATGTATCAATACTGTGTTTTAAATAGCATACTATATTCTGTATCCAGAAAACAACAGAATGTGCTCCTTCTAAATTGGTAATGTCGGTGGATTTTTATCCTTCCATTTCAGCATCTACATTGCTGAAAATGTCCCAGAAGCAGCTGGGTGTTTAGGCAGCTGTGTTGTGAGCTGGAGGAAATGGTGTAAGTGAGAGGGGTCAGGTGAAGTGGATAACTGAAGTGACTGATAATTTTAAGTCACTGTTCAGATCAGTGGAAATAATCAATATCTCAGAAATTATTTGCAGACCTAAGGTAGTCACTGCATCGTTTTGCTTAGTTGCTAAAATAAAAATAGTAGAGGTCAGGAAAACTCAATGTTATAGATGGGGCAGGTTTGTCAAAATATAGATTACCTTCCACTATGGTTTCTTGCTGCTTGTGAGAGTTGCTGTCCAGATCAGGCTTTAACTCAGCCTGAAGAACCATCTCTTGGTGTGTGAGGGTCTGAGTCTGCTGTGACCATACACAGAAGACCGATAGAAACATAAATCTTTTAGTAGATGAAAATTTGAATCACGGTCGTGCTTTTTCAGTGGGAAGGATGTTATTTGTATAATGTGGTTATGGAATTTGACAAGACCCTGGTAATGAGCTATTTTGACAGCATTAGATTATGTATTGGGCTGCACAAGTGTACACATCAACAGCACTTCCAGGGCAAACGTTAAATTTAGGGTATCAAGTCATGCAAAGAAGCTGTTTGACATGTTAGGTCTCTGCTTCCTCTCGTTAGAGCAGCATAACAACTTGTAATTGCGGAGGAGGATTTTATTCAAGTGGAGAAGTTTAAGCCTGCCTGGAAGAGCTTGGCTTTGGGCTGTGAGACGGAGCTTGTATGTCCTGCTCTTCAG
Organism: Mesitornis unicolor; assembly: GCF_000695765.1. NCBI lineage: Eukaryota > Metazoa > Chordata > Aves > Mesitornithiformes > Mesitornithidae > Mesitornis > Mesitornis unicolor. The sequence continues at coordinate 32,011 of NW_010203659.1, forward strand.
TTAAGAGAGGATGGGTGGTGCGTAGTTTCAACACTCCCACATTTTGGAAAGTGTTTCTTGAATAACTGCTTATTAAGCTCATACTTTATAAGTATGTTCCAGTCATTAAATCCCATCAGTTTCTGGTTGCAAGGAAAAATCTGAAACTGGGCGGATAACTCACATTTCTTCTCTTCGGGCAGGCTGAGGAATGCAGGATGGATGCTATGCCCTGGAAATGAACCCTTTTAATGTTGTTGAATGTAATACTTAGGGGGCAGAAGTATGTGAATTCTTAAATTTTAGCTCTTCAGCAGACAATTTGCTTGGGGTCCTGCCTACCACTGGCAGACTGTAGTCTGCTTTCGAAAGCCCACGTGCAGAATACTCAGAATATTTCAGAAATAAGTCAGGAATCAAACTTGTAGCAGAGGCTCTGTTGCCCAAGCCAGGCTGGGCCTGAGGCCGGATTGAAAAATAGAATATTTTGAGTATTTTTTCAGAGTCTCAAGTTTATTAATTTTATTAGTGATTTTTGTGCACACAAAACTGCGTTACTTCTTTTTAGTCAATTTTCCATTGGTGACAGTTGTCTTGTGCATCAGCTCCTTGCATAGCTTTCTATGTGGTGTGACCTTTCCACTACAGAGAAAGCTGCTTCTTTTAGAAATTCAAGTATTTCTTAGTCATCAAGCATTGTTAGTGCCATGTATGAATAGATTATGAATAAAAGCCTTCCGTTTATGGGCTCAGCATTGCCAGTTATCAGCAAACCGAGCTTATCTCCAGCCAGGTAGAACAGACAAACTGTCCTTGTTCCAAGTGACACAAAAAATCCCTGCAGTTCTGTTTACAAAAACTCACTTTGTGCACAATTTTAAAAAGCAGGGGAAATAGCTGTTAAGAAATGCAGCTGCTGCACATGCGTTAACCCCGAGTGCTGTGCTCGCCTGACCTGCACCGCTCTCTGCACCCACCCCTGTAACTGCCGGGCATTGCCATGCCCTGTGCTGGTCTGTCCCTTTCCCACCCTGTCCAGGGACCTGGAGCATGGCAGGGGGCCGGTGTCACCTCTCAAATTCAGCCTTGATGCCATTTTTATTGTCTGCAGCTGTTTACCTGGCCAGGCAGCAAATACCCATCCTGTTCAGGCTATGTCCTCTTCAGGACTTTTTTTTTTACCCTAAGTTATTAATTTGACAGTGGCATTTTTGTACATGAAAAATTTGTATTTGTGATGGGATGGGCAGGGATGGGATGGTCTTCCTTTGGTTTCTTAACTCACCAAAGAATCTTGATTCCTAAGGAAAAATGCGTTATCAATATCAACTAATTTCTTAAACTTCATTGAAAAAATGGAATTTTTCTAGCTAATTCTTTTTCCTCTCCCAGAGGATTAGGTATTCTGCAAAATGATGCAATACTGTGAGACTGTGGCATTTCCTCTCATTTCTTTTCTGTGTGCACAACTGAGGCTTAAAAAACCCCAGCCAAACCCGTACATCTCCATTTTAGCTGTCCCTGTGTGGTAAGCGTGTTGTGTATGCGTTCAAACCGTGCATTACTTACAAAATTAAACCTTACGGGAAGCGGAGGAGTGGGAAGGGGGGGCTGGGGAGTAGGTAAGGACGGACCGGGCTTTCAGATGCAGATTCTGGCCTAGCTGATGCTGCAAAAATAAAATTGCTTTTTATTCCAGAAAGCTATAGGAAACTGAGGAAAAAAAACCCCATCTCTTCTTAACACTGTGTTCAGCCAGATATCTCGCTTGTCCAACCTATGTGAGGAAAACCCTGACCAATGTGGTTTTTCTAATGGATGCCTTTTGCTGTCTTCTGCGGTTAAAAATAGCACGTAAGAAGTATTAAATAAATAAATAAGCTTGTGGGATGGGCTTAGCACTTCTCATCTATCTTGGGTGCCTCTGTGGGATGTATTTAAAAATAGAAATAACATTATCGCCAATTTATACTTTTTTTTTTTTCCTGATGTCTTAAAGTAGCACATCCTCAATATTTTATTAATAAGTTCATTTAAATTTAATGAAGAACACTTTTGCATACTTCACGGCCATCAAAAAAGAAGTGTTGGAGTGTGTGGTATTTTATCAGGGTCTGATATGTTAGTGAATGTCAGTATTGAGTTGAACTTGTCCTGCAAGTAGTTAATATTAATTGGAATCTGTCTGAGGTTAAATGGAGTTTTTAAATTTCAGGATGGATGCTTAATCCACTGTAGCATAGTTACCAGTATATTGAATTTAACTCCTTTAATACTATGTGAGCGATAGAAAGGCCTCTCTTAAGCAGTGGCTTTGTGCTCAGGCGCAGTCGACTTCTCTGTGCCTTAAAATACAGCTCTGTAGCTCGCAGCGTGCGTTTTCAGGGAGCAGTCTCGGAGCGCCGGCTCTTTGTGTGCAAGCAGACCTGTCACATCGGCTGTGTGTAACCCCTGAGATCGTGCAAAGTGGGGATGCGAGTCTTTAACTTAAATGCTGAGGAAAAGTAGGTGGAATTACGGAAATGTTCTTGCCGTGAATAGAGCATTTTCTTCCCCTTTGGGTGAAGTATTCAACAGAAATCCGTAAAATAACCCCAAACCAAAAAAAACCCCAAAGCCAGCAGCAATGGTGCAGAGGAAATCATGCTTCACCACCGCTGTTTACCCCACCCTGGTCCAAACACAAATTCCTAATTCCAGCAAAACTCTGTTTTTCCCTGTTGAGCTGTAACTATGCATCACACTGTGATATTTAGTGCTGGGAGCCAGCAGGCCCAAAGGCAGCAAAGAGCAGCTTTTAATGCCTCTTTTTAGTGCCTGCAGTCCCGCATCCCCCTGCGCCTCCCCCTCCTGTGCACAGGGTTTTTGGGGACCGCTGCTGTCTGGACAGTGGTACTGCAGTGTGGTTCAGTAGACCATGAGGATGCATATGGTCCTTCCTGATCAGGTTTGATGGTTTGGGGGGTTTTTTAGTACTTAGCCAGTACCACATGGGCACTTACTAGTTGTACTCAGTGAAGGAAGTTACCCTCTGCTGTGTTGAAAACTCCGGTTTTGTTTGCAAGTGAAGGATTTCACGCTGTTGCTCGAGACCTTGGGAGTGCAAGGTGGAGGAAAGAGAGGGCGATGGCTACAGCTGATGGAGCAGTTTGATTTTGGGTGGACGGGAGAGCAGCCCATGGTACGGATGTGTTTGGCAAGATGTCAGTGTCGCTTTTAGCGTTGATTGCATTCATTGTGTGAGAAGTCCCAAGGAGGTTTTTGTACTGCTTAGGTAAATCACCGGCTGTGTTTAAAAAAACTTCAGCTCCCTGCCACAAGCTGGTATTTCACCTTCTCTCACTGGTCTTGAAGTAAATCAGAATTGTTGAAGCTTTTTTGGAAATGGAAGCTGTGCCTGTGCTCAGAAGTGTTGGATGGGCATAGGGGTTATTGATGGTGGGCATCAGTGTGCTGCGTCACTGCCCTGCGCTAATGGCCTGTTCTTGTGTTTCCTTTATTAGGATGGTGTTTTATTAGCTGTTCAGTGAATGCTATTACCTTCTTCTATCCTTATGAAGATTATTTCAATGTTTGGGGAAATTTCAGGCTCACAGGTTTTGCCTTGCTCTAACTTCTGTTCTGCAGTAGTTTTAAGAAAGTTTTAAGTACCAGGATCATGCTGGTGCAAGAAATCCAGGATTTGCCCAAAGCAGTTGAGCCCAGTGTTTGAGATTGGATGGACAACACAGTCGGTACTCGTGGTAGAGGCAAACCATAAGCAAAATACCATTTTCTTCTTCCTTGCAGGGCTGAGGAACACAATAATGATGGGAAGGCTGAGCAGTATATGCCTATATAGGCTACTCATACCAACCCGCCTCATCCTTGCTTATAAGGAGAGGGGAGGGTGTACAGACCCTCCTTAACACAACAAAACGGCCCAAGGTTGCATCTGACCTGGAGTGAGGGAAAGGAGGAGCGATCACAGTAGCTTATTTTTGTAGAAACAGTAACTGTGGGTGAAAATAGCATCCAGTGCTTTTATTGAAAAGGAACCAGACAGTTCTCTGTCCCGGAGCAGAAGAGTTAGCACCCGAGTGCCAGCAGTCCTTTTAAGGCTGTATCAGCCATTGGTGGCTGTGCCATTTTGTATTAATTTAATAAGAAGTATTCACGAGCATATAAACATTTGTATTAAAGCCAGATCCTGTATCAGAAGAGGGTTTCTTTATACTGCCCAGGAGTGAAATCAGCTTTTCTAAGTCAAGTTGAAGCATGGTCTCTAATTCAAATGGTTAGGCACGAATTCTGTTTTCTTGCAGACTTTGTGCATCACCTTTGAGAAAACACATCTGCTGCGGTGTTTTTAGCTATTAAGTGGGAATATCTGCCAAACTCTTTGCTCCTTTGTGAATGTCGAGGCTTCTTGCGTACATGCCTGACCTTTATTCACACCCAAGAGGTGCTGCATGTGAATGCCAGTGCTGGGGCGCTGCTGTAAATTGAGCTTTCTGCAATGGGAAGGGGCCCTGTGTATCCATCTCATACACTGATTTTTCTAGGCTCCCAAAACTGCAATCACTAAAATTGAGCTGCTGGACATAGATGGAAAAGGAAGCAGTGGAAGGTAGTCAACAGCTTCTCAGGAATTAGTCTTTAAATTTATACAATAATTTGTAAATATCTACAACCAATTTTATAGCAGATGTTTAACACTGACCCTTTAAAATATGTCTCCCTTAAAATAAATAGCTCCAGAAATGGAACTATGTCATTTTTGCAGTGCTTTTTGTGTGATGGCTGTATTGGACTTAACTGTTGTATGGATGGTTCTGTGGTTGAGACAATCTGTGCAGTAAATTTTGCCGTGGGATCTTTTAAACTGAATCTGCTTCTATAAATTGCTGCCCTTTAAGCCACAAGATCCTTGTGTTTTTTCTACCACCCTTGCCTGCAAGCTGCTTTAACCATTGCTGGGGGTTAAGGCTGTAGGAATTGCTTTTCAGTAGCTCATTTATCTGAAGAGATTTTTTTAATTGCCATCGACAAAATATTTTTCCTGTAATGCATTACACTGCCTGCACACGTGTGAAGTGTTACTGAGCATTGTGTTTTTGTGAGTGCATGCAGAATGCTCGGTCAGGTTTTTCTAATGTCTCTTTCAAACAATAGTGAATGGTATTTTGGTGACTGTGGCTGTCTAATTTTAGATTTCAGCAGAGTTATGAAAGCTTTGGGAGGTCTGACTATCAAAGCGTGGCTGTCAATATGATCAGCAGTACTGAGATGAGTGTGCAGGCTGTAAAAGTTAAGGAAATTCAAATCTTTCTGTAGTGAATATCATAAAATTTACAGTTGAGTCTACTAGTTCTTGCTTTTTGTTTTTGGATGATTTCTTTTTTGTACTAAACTCTGCACAGGAGAAAGCAGCTCTTAGTTTGAGGGGAGGTTTTTCTGGTTCTTTTTTTACTTCAGTTAAAAAACTACAACCAAAAAAAAGGAATTACACACCAAAAGTTGCTGGTGTCTTGCAAGGAACCAGTCTAGCTGCTGTTAGCACTGAGGACATGAGGAAAGTGCTTGTATTCTGGGTTTTCTTCTACACATCAGTGTCTATTTTTAAAAGTTGTTGACACCAAGTTCCCTCCTTAGGTTTATCTTTACTAGAATGGTTAGTGAATGCATTGAGTCTCGCTCTTACAGGACTGCACCCAGCCTGTTCAGGATCTTCCTGCCTCTGTGGACGCACAGCAGCGAGAGATGCTCTGGAAAAAAGGACTGCCTGCCCTGCTGAGAGCTGCGGTCCCAGTCTTGGTGGTGCCTCTCAAGTTTCGGCCGCTGCAGTTGTTGCAGTCTCATCGTCACATTACTCTGAAGCATGGACATGGTGTGAGGATGTGACAAATGTGATAAGAAACGCTACCGTCCAACTGCGGGATGCTGCTCTGGGCTCCTGCAAAGTGGTGGGGGAGCCCAACTCATCTCCAAAATTGATTTCATGGTGTAACTTTGTGCACGTTCCTTCTCTGTCCTCAGAAAGTACCTCCCGCTGATGAGAACTCTCTGAAACACTCTGGTTGTTTCACTTCTGCTCAGGCACAGTAATTGCTTTTTCGTTAGAAGGCTTCATCTAAATTAGGGATCTTCAACCAGTGGCCTCCAGGCTGTGTGCTCCCTGCGTGGACACCGAATTGAGCCTGCTTCAGCCTGCTTCCCGGAGGCAGCCGGCGGGGTGGCAGCTCCTCCTCTGCCATCTCTTGCCTCTGCTTCTCTGCATTTCTCTGTCATTGATGGTTTATTGCTCCTGGGAAATGCCATTTTCTGGGAATGCAGGCATGCACGCAGTGCTGGGGAGGGGCAGATGCGCTGCTGCCCTGCTGCATCAGCAAAGTCCTTACATGTTAGACTCAAATCAGAACAGATCCCTTTTGCTCTGTAATTGTCCCTGTTGAAGAGTGGCCAGATATTTAGAAAGTGTAGCAAGTTGTCTGGTAACAGGAAGAGAATTGTTTCATTTTTGCTTTTGGTTCATGTGAAATTTAAAAAGACAAAAGTCAATTCTTACAGCAATTCTGTCACCTCTTACTGCCTTTTGGAAAAGGAACTGAGGATTCAAAATGTGGATGCATAGTGCAAAATGTTTAAATCCTTTCTAAGGCCTTGTTTCACATTCTTTTTTACAACTTTCTGTTGTTTGGTTTAACAGCACTGTCAAGCCCGTAAAGCCTCATCAGATGACTGTTGCACAATTGGCAGCTTTGGCTGCATGTTTCTCTTAAACTGGAACTTCAACAAGGAGATATTCAATTTATAAATATGAGTGAGAAAACAGCTCTTCCCGGCTAAAAATACAGCACATTATTTCAGTTCCTGGATGCTTAAAGCGATCCATTTGTTTACCGTCACACTGAAAAAGGGCAAGTTTGCAAGCATTAATTTATAGACTATAGTGCAGTAGAAACACCTTCTTTCATAGTAACCACTTCAGAGCTGAGAGTTGAAAGCTTTGGAGAAACCTTTGATTTGATTTTTGTATTTAAGTGGAGTTGCGAATGCTTACGCTCTCGAGTACTTTCCCCATTTCCCTTTTGAAAGCCTTCCAGGGGAGAAGGGCAGGGAGTTAACATGAATAATCCCATCCTGCATCAACCTGGAGTCTCAAAGCTCTTTCTGCTCTTCAGTAGTGTTTTCTCCTGTCTTTGCTCCAGTTTTCACTCTGAAAGGAGGCATGCAAAGCAGAGTGTTACTGTGAAGGTGCCTACAAAGCACAGAAATAAACCGAGGAAGAGAAACCTTTGTTTTTATGTGAAGTGGTGTAAAAGGTTGCTTTCCTAAGTAGCAAAGCGAGCTGTTGCTGGTTTCTTTAATTTGCTATGATTCCTTGGATTGTTTTCGCTTGAGTCAGACGAGGGATGCAAGGGAGCAGGGAGGCAACACCATGCAGTGGGATGAGGCTGCGGCTTTGCCAAGTCCCCTTCGGAGATGCTGGGACTTTGGGGTTGGAGAGTGTGCATCCTAGCAGGGGAAGTCCTGAGAATGAAGGACTTTGGTGGGGTCTGTGGGTGTGTTCAGTGTTTTTTTCAGGTGTAAGAGGCAGCATGGAAGAAAGCAGAATGTGTGCTCTCAATTTGAGTGGTAGAGTTGGCTTCCTGGTACTGACCAGGGTTGGGGACCTTGGCTGCGGAGCAAGGCTGAGCAGGTTGCCTGCTTCCCTTTACACAACCTCCTTGTTCCCCCCACATGCCTGAGCAGGGTCAGTGTACATCTTTGGGTTTAAAATGTCCTTTGCCACAACGTTGGGTTGCTTTTGATGTTGGGCAGTTCCCCTATTCAGTTCATGAGACAGCTGCAAGCATCTGTAGCAAGGTGTTCCGATGGGTGTTGCAACAGCGGGAACAAGCAGGAGGTGAGAGTCGGGCAGCTGCTAGGATGGTTTTGCTGCTCAGAAAAACATCTGTGCATCCACAGCCTCAGAAGTGGTGGGAAGGGATCATTTATGAAGAGCCTTTACTTTCACAACCAGTGGCTTGCAGGCGTCTTAGAAAGAGTAGGATGTAAACCAGCAGTGATTTTTAAACGCCATGCACTGTAGACAAACCCTCACCAACCATCTAATAAATCTTAACACCACCATTAAATGGGTTATCCCTTTCCATCCCCTGTGCTGGGTGTGACTCCAAGCTTGAGGAGCGCTGGGGTGTAACCCCTGTGTTTTGGGAGGACTGTGCTCCACTGGGATGTGGTGAGAAGAAGTGAGAGTAGAGATGCTTGAAGCATCATCCGTTGCTAGGCTGTCACCATGCGCTCGAGGCTGAATTAAAAATGTGTGTGTGTGTGGTATTTTTCATTAAAGAAGTGCTTCTTGTAAAAGTGAGCTGTTGGAGAGATCCCTAATGGGAAGTTAGAGAAAAGCCAATAAATTCTTTTGTAGCTGGCGAATTCCAGGTGAGGAGGCTGCATCTGCAACACCTGCCACGTTGTCCTCCATGGTTGATATTTCTCGTGTTCTCTAGGAGGCAAATAACAGCCAGGCTAACGTCTGCCCAGTATTTGTGTTTTTTCTGCATTGCAACCGCTGTGCATAGCGTGTGGTGTAGCTGAACACAGAGATTGGTGAGTAGAGAATGAGGGGAAATTACAATAGCTAATCAATGAGGCAATTAAAGATAATCCTTGGAATTGGGTTAGCACATTGCTACTGGAGGTGCTTTTGATCTAATGGTGCACATCTTTCTGTTATTTTAATTTTGTTTTCCATCCTCTTCCAAATCCCAGATCATTATGTGGGATCTCATACTCTTTCCTGCCGTTCACTTAAAGCTGACGCTCTTGGGCTATACCCGGACACTGAGGAGTACGTGTTTTTACAATGTCAAATGCACCTTTATGCTCTAAAGCAGAGGGCTCCTGTGGAAGATGGTGAGAAGACCCATCCATCTTTGGGAATTGCTTTTATTTCCTCACCCCCTTATAGCTTGAAACATAGTCTATTTTCTCAAAAGCCTCTTCAGTCCAGAGCTGCAATTAAGATGATGCTTTCTGTCATTTCTGCTGTGATTAATGTTTTTAAAATAGATGCACAACATCCTTTCTGAGGGATGCTGGATTTCCATGTTTTCTTCAAATGGAGCATTGAAATCAAGTCATCAGGATGTAAAGCAGTTGTGGCTGGCTGAAATATTTATATATCTAAGTACAGGTTAGAAACTATCAACCCTTTAAATAAAAACCCACTTATGGCTACGTCCTACCGTTGTTTTCCTTAAATATTTTTAACTTCTGCTCTTGTTTTTTGAAAGGTATTTTGAGGAGCTTCGTCAACATAATTGCTTGGACTCTTCTCAAGTCTCTTCCCCTGGTAGCATATGCCCGTCTGTTTCCCGTCTTTGGTTTCAGTTTGCCTTTTCTGGTGCGGTGAGGACGACCGTACAACGCTGTTTTCAGGACTGCATTTTTTTTAAACCATTAATGTGTGACCAGGAAAGTGCAGCTAACTCCTTTAAGGAGGACAAAAAAATAAACCAATGACCAAAAACAACAAACCAAGACTGACTCTGTATGATGGCCTTTAAATGCTCAAAACAAACCCAGACTCATGACAAAAGAACATCTCAAATTCTTCATATAAGAAGCTGCAGGTTGCAGATTGCAGATCTTCCAGACAGGAGTATTTCTGCTTTAAGTAAATAATATTCCTCTGGTATCTGATAGTGGTCAGGACATGACGTGTAGTTTATTAGATGCTCTACAGGAGTGGACGTTTACTCCATCATTTGCCACTTACTGGATATCTGCTTCATCTGCCTTGCTGTCTGCTAGTAAAATGAGAAAAAGAAATATGAAGTGTTTAAAAACTGAGCATTGAAAATTTCAGTGTAAGCTGGTGAGAGCCACCCAGATGCTGCCTTCTGTGTGAAGAGATGATCATCAGAGATGGTATTGCTCGCTTCTGTAATTGACATAAGAGCGTTCGCACCTAAAATTGGTGTTCCCGAAGGAGTTGGTGTCCTTCAAAGTTCCTCAGTTCAGTAAACGAGGGGCTCAGCCAGGCTTTGGGTGTCTCGTTTGCTCCTTGCCCATATATACACACCGTCCTCCAGCAAAGAGAACTTGTAACAAAATAAATTGTGTGTTTCCATGCACGCTTTGACTATTAGTTTTTATACAGAAATAATGACATTTCAGAGCTGCCTTTATTTGTTCCATAGCGATCAAGCAAGTTTTTTGTAGAAGGTCATAGCTGCAGCAAGGCCTTGAATTTTTGACGTGTTGGGGCTCTCACAGTCAGTGCAGATCTGCAAAACATCTGCTAGGTGCACATTTAGGGCATGACACAGCTCTGACAAACAGTCTTAATCAATATGTTTGTACTTTTTTATTATAAGGTAACTCTGAAGGAACAGCATCTTGGAGGTGCAGAGCACGTTACATGGGATAAAGCAACGCTGCAGCCTTCTGTTGACTCTTTCCTGCAACCTTCTCTAATACCTTCTGCCTTTTTAAACAGCCTTGTGTTGTGGTTTTATTTTAGAACGTAGGTACTAATGTGAATCGTGTCAGTTTGCTTGACCTCCCAGGAGACTTTATAAACATTTTTGCTGGTTATCCTTGGAGACTGAGCATGCAAATAAATGACTTCCATGCTCATTAACAGGTCTTTGAATGTCAACACAGGGATACAGGCAAGTCTGGGAGCAGGAAGAGAAAAATGGTACCGGACAGACTTTTGTCTAGATCTTTCTGTGCTTGCTTTCTATCCTTTCTATGCTTTTTCTTGGGGTTGCTACATGAGGCAGTCCAAGGTAGGACAAGGAAAGGACAAGTGGATTGTACTATAATGAGATTATTCTCAAGCAAAGGTAAAGTCGTCTCTGCTTTTCGTCTGATTTGGAAGGGAATGCAGCAAGCTCTGGCGTATTTGTTGGATGATGTAGTGGTCCGCGGTGTTGATCAATAGCGTCCTGCTGATCTTAGCTAAAGGAAGTAAAGTAAAATGCAAATACCACAGCAGTTACCTTGTCTTCCAGAATTAACTGGGGAAAAAAATATTGGGAAAATTATTATGCAGAAAGTCCTACAGTAATGGACAAATACTTTATTCTCTGCACACCAAAACCAGTGCTCACAAAGTGTGTTGCTCTTCATAGGATGATGGAGTTTTTTCATAAACATAGGAGTCTAGTTTAGGATTAACAGAGCTTCTGCAGTCTGAATAGCTTCTCCTCCTGTTTTGTGAAAGAGTAAAGTGTTTGTACTTCAAGAGCCAGTGTGCTGGGTTTTCTGGTATCCTTTCTGCAACATCGCAGTCAAACATCCATGACATCTGCTTCGGGAGACTTTTACAAGTCTGTTTTGGGAGAGCAGAGGAGAAGCTTTGTAGACCTCCAAAGAAAGCAAAAACTGCTGAAGTCTTTGTGGTTGGCAAGTAAAAGGAAAATCTCTTGTCAGTTGTATAAAATGCTGCTGTTAACCCCCATTTGCTTTTGTATTTTAACCATGTTAGTCAGAGGGTTTTGGATGCTGAGTGCTAGGTATTCAGTCTTGGTTCACAGCAGTAACAGTTTAAATTCAGTGGTAACAAAGGCAGTGACAACTTCTGTAAATCTGAGTTTAGCTTCTGTGCATTCTCGTGCTGAACAGATAACCTGGTCACTAAACATTGCCAAGGCAGCTGTCCAGGGAGGGATATGATGCGTGCTCAGATAATCAGGATACTATGCTTGCTCTTTTTTCCCCTCTAAATCCCCACACTCCTTTTAAGATGATGGATAATGGAGAACAGCAAATGTAAATGAAGAGGGTATACAGGGAAGCTTTTCTACCAACTAGATTTTTTTAAAGTTTTTATCGAAGAAGCCTGTCTAGACAGGCATCTATTTTAATGACATGCAAAGCAGAATAGTACATGAATACTTCATTAGTAAAAAGACTTGTCATCTTTGAACCCTGCTGTAGTGTTTCTTGGAAGCTGTTAGCTTCTTGCAGTGTTAGATCCAAGTTTTACAGAGCGATACGAAAGTGGCAGTACATATGGTATTGCTAACACGACAACTACCGAGCGTTAATACATAATTGACTTTCTCTATCAAACTTAATTTGGATAAAGAGCAACTCACCAATGAATCAGTCTGTTCCAGAGCTTGTATCATGGCAAAAGCCTGCAAGGAAAGGGATGTGGAAGCTTGCAAAGGATGTCATGGCTGGTGACTGGTTACCCAGCCTCTGAACCCATGCTTGTGGTTGAAATTCACCATCTGCTTGTATTGTTTGGTTCGAAGTTGTTCTTCAAAGTTCTGGTCTAGTAAGGGGCAGTCCTTAGCCGTGTCGTGGATTACAGGTGTGCTCAATGGGTGTCTTGGTTGTCTGCCACCACCAGAGATGAAAAGCCAATGAAGTGCACAGACCCATAGGTATGTGTGCTCTAGTAAAACTGTATTAAGGAAGAATTACCTCCACTCTGTAAGTTACTTGTCTGTCAAGTTTTGAGGTTTCTGGCACAGGTCTCCTCTTCTCTGGCTTCCCCTCTTTCTCTGGCAGATGAGCACAGTAGGGCTGCAGATCCCAGTTCTTCTGACAGGATCACCACTGCTGCTGTTGACATTAGTGAGGACTTCTAAGAGGTATTTCGAGGGAGTTGGTTCAGGACCTTGAGCCTCCCTTTTCCACAAGCATCCACCTGCCCAAGTTATTCTCCACCCCAACCCATCCCTCCTCTCCCTGCCCTGCTCTCCAGGCTCCAGTGCAGCAGAGACAGTAAGGGATGCACAGCTGCTAACTGCAGCTAAAATTTGAAGAAAAGTGACTTACTTGTCTAGTGCAGAAATTTCTGTCTTTCAGAAGACTGTTAATCTTAATTATCTTTCACCTTTTACCTCATTAGTTAGTGCTAATGAATTAACTGATGCTGCTGCTCTGCTATGGTAAAGAGAGAGGATTAGTGTGCCCAGCAATGCACCTTGCATATCTGCACCAGCCTTTTCCCAAAATAAACACCCTCTCCTCCATCCCTGCTTCCCCTTCCCAAAATCCAACCTAAACCAAAAGATTTCTGATAAACACAGGTAGCAAAGGCATGCAGGCAGATGGGCTTTCACTTGCAGCAATGGGACAAGACATTCCTCAGACAGGGTGACAATGGCACGTCCCTCTTAGTCAGCAGACTGCTGCAGAAGGAGCTGCACAGACCCCTTCTCTCACTTCGCTCATGAGATACATCTCGGGTTCTTTGGCAGGTGAGTGCAGGCTTTGCTCTCTGCAGTGCTGCTGCCCTCTGGTTTCACCGCTGATTTGGTGATAGCGGTCTGGGATTTCCTCCCCTGTGCCAGCCTGCAGGCGTGAGTTGCAAAACTGGTTTTAAGGATGGTTTATTCATGAGATCGATGGCTTAGTTCACAAACCTGCCCCACGCTAGGGTAAGGTGTGCTTAGTTTGAAGCAGGATGACTTACATACACATGGGGGATCTTTGACTAGATACTCTGAGATCAGCTCTTTAAAGTATTACTACAGCAAAAGCAGCTAGTTAGGATCATTCCTGTTGGAAGGGATCTCAAGAGGCCATGTAGACCAATCCTCTGCTGCAAGCATGTCTCAGGTTATTGCCTTGCAGAGCCTCTTCAGACAGCTGAACACGCGTTATTTTATCAGCAATCTCAGAGCCCAGGTAAGCCAGGTTTTCATCTGGGTGTGGAGGTGAGCATGTGCAGTGCAATAGCTGAATCAGTGAACCAGCTACGAGCTGGTTCTCCTGCTAGAGAACAGGGTGGGAGGATTACAAAGGCAGTAGCGGAGTGTCTTAATTTTCCTCTCCTTTCCCTTGTTGTAATGCACTAAGCACAATTCCAGGCTGTCTTGTGCCAGTTGCTGCGAGCGGGAGGGAGCTGGTCCCAGCTCACCAAGCAGCTCCCGGAGCGCTGGGATCTTCGGCTGGCGCTGGGAGTTGTTCCCCTTTGTGGAATTGAGCCAGACCGATAATGTTGCTCTAATGGAAGAGCTGGTTTTCAGTGAATTTGAAATGAGAATTATTAAATGCTTAATACTTATTATCTACAAACCCCATTCTTTAAGGAGCTGGAGTAAGTTCTAATAATAAAGGGAAGCTGAAGATGACAGCAGAGCTGTGGTGTGTAATCAGTTGTGCTGTGGCTTAGGAGACAAGCTTGTACCTTTATAAAGGCTTTTTGCAGTAGCTTTCTGGTAGCTTAAATTTGCATAGCCCTTGGAAGTTTAGTGTGGAAGAAGCATGGGAGGAGGCTTATATGTGTGTGGTTCATTATCAAGTGCTTCATCCACACCATGAATGATTATAGCCGCTTTATTGTTCTCCATACGTGGTGCAAGGCACAGGCTTGAACGCGTACTCCCACACATCGCCCTCCAGAAAACAGGAGAGCTGCAGTTGTTGACTGTAGCATTAAGCTGTTTCAGTCATTATTAAGTTATACAGGGTTTAATGTGAAATAACTTTTATTTCTATTAACTCCTCCCAGTTTGCGATGGGTGTAGGTGAGCCGGAACAAAGCACTGCACGTTTTCACTTGTCTCGGTCCTGCTCGTGTACTGACCACTGTCACCCTTCACCACTCTCGCATGCTGTTGACGTCAGTTTACATTTTTGCTCTTATAAGATCCTGTGTTTCCCAGCCGTGACCTGGAATCAGCAGCTAACAAAGATGAAGAGATAGTTCAGCATTTCTGCCTCACTCACTGCTCTCTAGGAATTTCTGCACTGTAGGACCCAGAAGCAGACCTGCTTCTCTTCTCGTGCTCGTATGGACTTCCAGGAATAAGTGACCTCTGTTGGATTAAAACCAATAGTCTACAGGTGAAAGCTCTACTGTTGCCAATTTATTCAGCAACCCAGGTTCAACTTGGGTTTGGAATGGGGCCTTTCAGTAAAGAAAAGAAATGAACCAGCTGTTCCTTGGGCAAATGTGCTACACACAAACACTTAAGCTCCTTAAATTAGCTAGTTTCATTGCAATGCAAGATTTTCGTTTGTTGTTGTCTTAATTTCTTTTCCTGCAGCAAGTCTGTCTGGGGGAAAGGAAGAGGAGATGGAAATCTGCTCAGTTGTTTAAGTTCTGGGTGTTTCTGTGCAGTCCTCCTCAAAACTGCTTGAAATCTTAAAGAAATGGATGGCACATGATGAGCAGAAAATGATAAATTTGCTGCTTTTTCTGAAGAGGCAATGGTATGCAGCTTTAAAGAAATGGCATTAAAATGCATTAAAACTTTTAATGTTTTTGGATGAGTGTGGTCATATATGCCTGGTTTCAGTAACTTCTGTGGAAGTTTACTTCTGTGTTGTTTACATCTCTTAAATTGCCGGTGCTTTCATGCGCAGAAGCACAAGCGAGTCCAAACTCTGAACTGTTTAGGGATGGAAGCAGTATCTCAACCAGTCCTTTTTAGTGCTTTCCATTACTAATCCAGATGAATGTTTTTGTCCTAATAATCTCAGTAAAACAAAGTTTTATGGCCTGAAGGGCAATTCATTTCCAAATGTTCCAATTCCATATGCTTGGTGATGATCACATCTGCTTGTTTTTCCGCCTGAAACTCTCAAGCTGTCTCCTACCTGGATAACAACCAACAAGAAGTTCTGCCTCGCAGCTCCTTCCAGAATTCCCTTGTCTCCAAGTCGATGTTACTTTTGAAATACTAAAATAATCCCATCCACTGTTGTTCTAGTATTGTAACTTCTGTTCTGTCTGACCGGATTCAAGCCTATGAAGATAACACCGTAACTGTGTTGCAGCATCGACACTGAATGACTCTAGAGCTTGCTTGACAGTGTAAATTTTTAACTGGGAAATTTTCAGAATAATTAATCTGTCAGTGAGATCCTCAGAGCATTCCTTTGTGTGTGAATGATAGAAAGTTGGAGAGCATTAGAGATTGGTTGGTTGTGTGGTTGGCTTTCCTCAAAGGCAGTTCTTCATGTTTCTACCAGGACGTTTTGTGTCTGAGCTTATTAAAGTCATGTCAACATCTAAAGGAGTCTTTAGATACATAAAGAATACTCAAGTATATGTATTATTGATAAGCTTAATTTGTCCTCTCCTCAATATTGTTGTAAGATCTTTTCGTAACACTTTGATCTTTCATGTACTGTACAGAATCCTTCACCTAGACCTGTGTGCTGGCCAACCATGCTCTCTGCTGTTTTCTTCCTGAAATCTGCCCCTCTTACGTGGTTTTTTGTGTGATTACCAGTGAACATTTGGAGTACCAACTCGTGCTCCAGGCTTTGACATCTGAACCTAGCCTGCTTGCCTGATGCAGCATCCAGCTGTAGCATTTGGGGAAGGAAGGGGACGCAGGGAGGGGAAACCTGTGTCAGTGGGGCTGTGGAGGGTGTCCTTGTGCCACCCTGCCCACTGGTGGGGAGTGGTGCTGGCAGGAGAGTGCACAGGGCTGTCCACCTGAACTGCAGAGCCCCTGTTAGCATCGCCTTTTCCTTCTGCAGTACAAGGGCGGTTGCATCCTTCCTATGCTGTAACTGGCTGGTGAGGACCCTTGTTGCCTAGGTAACGGGGAAACCTAAAAAAAAAAAATATCTTTTTTTTTTCCTTTTTTTTCTCTGTTTTCTCATAAAAGCTTGACATTCTTTTAGTGCCCCTTCCTGCTGGATAACTTCTGTGGCCCATGCTGATGTATCTTGCAGGAAAGATCAGAAACATGGTTTTCAATTACAGCAGAAAAATTACGAAGGGTTTAGTAGTTGGGATTTTTAATTTCCTGCGTGCTTTGCACTCTGTAAGGGATGCTGCAGTGAGTGCCTTGGTGAAGAGCTGCCAGCTGGCCATGGTGGCTGCAGGTAGGTCAGCCACTTTCTGTCTTGCTCTCCAATAACTTGCGTTTGCCTGCATCACTTAAGCATCGCTTAAAATAGCTCCACACTCACCACGCCTTTGGTTAACGCATTCTGCCGTCGTTTTACTTTGACCTCCAACCGATGTGATGCCCCTTCACATGCTGCTTTCAGTTTGTTGACATCTGTGACATCTTGAAGGTTGTAGCAGGGCCTGACCCTCTGCAAAGACCACTCAACCTCCACGTCCCTGGAGGCGAGGACCAACTCCTGATCTGCTCCATGCAGCTCCAGCTTGGCCTGCAGTAGGTGCCAGATGCTGCAATAAAGTCTCTTTGGCTCTCAATAGTCGTCTTTAATCAATATATCCAGTCGTGAAAGCCACTGAGTGGTAGGTAATAGGGCTTGGGAGCCTTAGGGATGTTTTTACCAGTGTGACTGGAAGAGTGGGATTATGGGTGATTATGGGAACCTGTTGTTACATCTACAATTCCTTATGAACAGTTTCTCGGCCTGGGATGGGACTGTGCACTTCTTACTGGCAAGAGGTTTTCTCTACTGTGTCTTTATGTTTTTTTAAAGACAGACCTCCAAGCTAGCTGCTATTTCAGAGAATTTTTTTTAATATTGCTTATCTGATGATGATTAAGCAATCCACTGTTTATAGCATTTGCTTTAACCTTGATGTTAGTTCAGCTTCAAACGCTGAAGAAATTCCTTAGCAAGCTTACCCCATTGTATTTAAAATTAACTCTTTGATATACTTTCTAAAGTACAGAGCATTCTTTTTAAGATACATGGCTTTTAAAGAAAGATACAAGTTTGGCTGCTCTGGCTAAATTTAAAGGCTGTTGAAGTCTGTATTTATTTTTGGTCTGCTTGTTTCTGTGAACTGTGATCCATGATTTAGTACTGTGACATTTACTAAATTGATCAGGCGTACAGAATGAAATGAACGTTGTAAAACAAATCTGAAGTATGGCAACTTCAGACCTCAGTCTGTAAATCACAGACAAATTAACATGAAGGGTATGGATCGCATAGTTTTGATAAAAGCTGGTTTGCTCTGAGATTCATAGATGATACAAGACCATAATGAGTGGCATAACTATATTTTCCTGGATTTCCTTTTTTTGTTTCGTTTTCTCAATAAATCTCAGGGCATAGCAGCCGTGGTGCTGCCTGTACGAACAGAAAAGCCTCCAAAAGCAGCTGCACCCAAAACATCGATCTTTTAGTCAAAGATTCTCTCTGTGTGTTTTCATAAACGTAAATTATCCTTAAAAAGGGGGGATCTTCTGTCTAAAAGAAAATTTCCACCACAAGACGCTGCTGTCACAGTGGGCTGAGTGACACAGTATATTCCCAAGTTATAATTCTATATTGCAGTGATTTTGCTGATCGAACAGCAAAGTTTGAGGCAACTCACTGTCAGCATGAAAAAATCTCCAACTAAAAAATCCACTCTTCGTTTCTAAAAAGGAGCATTTGGGTGTTGTGTGCAGAACTGCCGAGTCAAAGAGTTTTTTAAATATTCTCTAGCTCAAGGACTTGGCTCCCCTTCAAACATTTCCAGCTACAAAAGGATGGGTAATCTTGCCAGTGAATGTGCCCCCTCTAGGGGCAAAAATGTGGAAATTTGTTATAGCAGGTAAATCTAAGACTGGGAGAAATACCTGCTTGGAGTGTGACTATCCGTTTTCTTAACCACAGTGAGAAGGGATTTCTGGTGTGATTTAGGGGGCACCTGCATCAGCATCTCAGTTTCCTGGCTCACTGCAAGAGGTGACATGTGCTGTGTGCAGTGGGGCTCTGCTTTCACCCTTCTCTTACTTTAACTCTTAAATCCTTATGAAAAATGCCCTGCCGCTTTCCCAGAGTAGCTCTTGAAATGTTTTTCTGAAATGTGTCTCATACTGTGAAAAAGCCAGCTTGTATTTGTTGTAATTCCTGGGCTGTTCTGTGAGTATTGTACCGTTTTGGTAAGAAGGAGTGCCGGGTGCGAGGCACGGCGCCGCTGCCCCATCAGCCTTAACGTGAAGGAGGAACCTCTCAGGAGTCTGGGGAAATAAAAATCCCATCGGGAACTTCAGGGCTGGGAAGACAGGAGTCACAGACACTGGAAATGTAAAGCGTGCGCTGGTGTCATTGCTCCAGCGGTGACACCGTGCTCCGTATGGAGCCGCAGGGTTGTCTGACTTGGGTGGTCGTGTTTGTTTGTTCTGGCCAAGATCGCTAAAACACAAGTCCTGTGTGAAACCGTTTCAGCAATTTTTGAATGTTTGAGAACTTACAAAGTCATTCTTTCACAGTGGTCTTTGCCATTTTGCCTTTTCAGAGCTTGTGTTCAGGGTTGTGTAATTCATCCAAATACCATTTCCTGGGTGCACGTGTGCCCTGTGTGTACCATTCCCTGGCCATGCTGCCAGGGAAATTTTCTAGATAAAAAGCGTCACTGCTTAATGCTAAATGTGAAATGCATTCATCCTCACTTTTTCCTCTCTTATCTCCTCAAGGTGCTCTTACAGAGTGTTACGATGAACTGGGCAACCGCTACCAGCTTCCCGTCTACTGCCTCGCCCCACCTATCAACATGATAGAGGAGAAGGGTGACCTGGAGACTCTGGATATTCCTGATCCCCCACCCAATTCAGGGCACGAATGCCAGCTTCGTTTGCGCCTGTCCACAGGCAAAGACCTCAAACTCATGGTCCGCAGCATGGACACGGTGTACCACATGAAGAGGCGGCTGCACGCGGTGGAGGGCGGGGAGCCGGGCAGCCAGCGCTGGGTCTTCTCGGGCAGGCCGCTGGCAGACAAAATGAAACTGGAGGAGCTGAAAATCCCAAAGGACTACGTGGTGCAAGTCATCGTGAGCCAGCCCTTAGCAAATCCCACCCCGGTGGAAAACTGATTTCTGCTTGTTTATTGATTCTTCTTTCCTCCGTCTCTGTCATGGGGTTTGTTTTCACTGCCCTCTCTTCTTTTGGTTTGTCCTGCTAATGGATTGGTTCCACAAAATGACCAGCAAAAATTCCATCTGTGATGGAGATCTGCAAAAACAAAACATAAAAATGTAAACTGGCCTTTGGGGTTTGCCTGATCTGATATTGAACACAACAGCAAGCAGCACAGGGCAAGAGCAAAGGAAGGAACGGGATTGGGAAGGGAAAAGGGATGAGAGATACAAGGAGGGAGGGAAGGGATTGTAGTTCACTTAATACACAAATGTAATGATTCTTAAAACTGTAGGTGGTGTCCTGATCCATGGAGCTAGAGCAAGAGAGAGCACTTTTATTTAAAGAGAAAATAAATAATCAATTTATGAAAGTTCATATCAGCACCACATACAGTTCGTGCAAGAATGGCGGCTGCTCTGGGTAGGTCCCGTGCTGCCTGCTCACGGGGATCCTCTCTGGTTTGACCGCACTCACGTGCTTCGCCCAGGCACCGCTGAGGCACAGCCAGCCCCGGGCCGTGGAGCTGGGCTGGGGACTCGGTCTCTGTCCCGAGTGGGCACCACCAGCTCCTGGTGCTGCTCAGACCAAGCAATTGTACATTCCAAGATGGCAGCGCAGTCCCGTGCCATTGCTGGCTCCCAGACTGGGAACGCAGCCCACCGGAGCCTTAGGCAATAACTTAGTCAATGTAGACTCTCATGTACTGTACTGTAAACTTACTTGCTACAAGACTGATTTAGCCTGAAGTTTACCGGCCAACCGGCACCTGAATACGTGCCCGCCGAATTACTGTCTGTCACTCAGATCATTAAAGCAAGCTTTTATCAGGCTGGCTAGGATGAGTGATGCACTGGTCTGTGTTTAAGCACTAGGTGCATAACTCTGTCAAATGGTACCGGTGTAATAGGTCCAGGTTAAACCGCAGTGACACCCAGATGCAATGGATTGCAGCTTCCCCCACTCAGTTCCCAGAGGGCACGAAGTGTGGAAGATGGTGAGGAGGACACAGCAGCACACGGCTCGCAGCTTTTCATGTGAGTGTCACTGGAAGCAGCAGCCTCTCTTCTGGCTCTGGTGACTGCAGCCAGGACAAGCAACATCCTCACCAGCACACACCCATGGCCCAGAGCATCACGGTGGTGTTTCACAGCCACCGCTTCCCCTTCAGAATGTAAGGGGAGCCCTTTTGGCAAATGACAAATCCTTAAGTAGTCTCACAAATCTGAATTGGAGCATATTTTGGAAAGAAGAAAAATCTAATTGCTTGTTCCCTCAGTTAGAGATGCTCTCTGTGTTCCTTTGGCTGCTCTGCACCCCTGTCTGGTAATGCCTTTGGTTGAGATGAAGCACCCTAATCCTTTTAAACGTGATTTCTAGTTTGCTTGTTTTTTCAGCCATCATTGAAATGACTTCGCTTCTTCCGAAGTCTAATGTTTTATTCAGGTGTGAATAGCATATTTTTATTGGCTTCTGTCTTCCCTCTCTGAATCAGTGGTCTAAGGCTACAGTTGTCCCAGCTCCTTCTCGTCTGCTAGTGAAACTGGTGGGTTAGATTGACAGTTTTAAACTTGTTCGTTTTGCTCCTTCATTAATTCCGTAGGACTCATTTTCTCAGACTGAAAGGGAATTTTTGCTCCGTGAGCATCAGGATAGAGCCAGGACAAGCAGTGGTCACCCTTTCAAAGTCACCAGTCTTGCCCAGCAGGTGGAAGCAGGTGCAGAATTTACACTGATGGTTGGAAAACAGATCCACATTTTATATGCATTTCACACCCTACCCCAAATAAATACAGGTTTCATCATGGTCCCTGTGTTGTATTAAGCTTATGGTTTTCTAACAGCTTCTTTAGCCCCGGTTTGGGACAGGATGACAGGAGTGCAGTGGCAGAGCTGTGTAAAGGAAAACTTGTGCTCTGTTCTTATAAACACCAAAGTGACTTGGTTTTCCTTTTTTTTTGTTTTTTTTTTCTTCTTTTTAAAGATGAAATCAAAGCTGATAAATACTAATATAACAAAAGTTTTCTATTGTGGAGGGTTTTTTAAGACCAATACGATTTACTGTATACTGGGGTATTGCAGCCAGATCTTTTGCATTCCAGAGGGGGAAAAACATATTTGATAGATAACCAACTCAAAACTCTCTTGGATTTTCACTGAGCAAAGGATGATTTCATGCCAGGAAGACACTACTCGTCTCATAAGACATAACTTACATCTCCATGTAAATGGTCTTCATGGTGTCAGTTCCCTGCAGTCTCTTCTGGAAGGGGGAAATTGTGATAGATTGAGGAGGAGCAAACCAGGGTGACAGTTCTGTAACTGCGAACACTAAAACACTGCTCTTTTTTTTGTAGGATACATTTTGTTGATATTTTTTTCAGTTCAGACAATTGTCACAATGTACTGTTTCTGAGATTACAGCGTGTAGGGGCTGGGAGAGGTCCTTCTTTCCCTTCCCCCCCCTTCAGTTTTATTATGCTGTAATAGACGTTTTATACCAATTGCTTTTATGGCGGGAAGCAAGGTGATGCTCTGAAGCCCATGTCATGAGCGGGCTTTGAGTAGAACAGAGAATTGGATCATGGAAATACTTTTTTCTCTAACAGCCTCCCCCCCCCCCCTCTCATAAGCACATATCTAAAACTGAAAAAAATCAATGGTGAAATGCTTTTTTGTGTGAAAGGGAAGATTTTTCAACCTCTTCTGTATAAAATAACAAATGTGCTAAGCACATACCCTGCTGGAAATGCATTTTACAGTATTGGTATTGGGAAAGAATTCAAAGTTTCAACACATACATATTAAAGAGAATCAGTGTTGGAGGCATACAGGCATATACATGTTGACTAACGTATCCGGTGTGTATAACTACAGGTTGCAATATACGTTGAGAGGGTGCTCATTTCTGTCAATTAAATGCCTTGTCCTTGTCCTGCGAGATTGTTTTGGGACAGATGCTAGCACAGGAAACCAGGCTGGGGCTGTGGTGGGACTGGTGCAGGTTCCTGGGCAGAGCGGGGCTCCTGGGCGAGGAAGGGAAGGGTCGGCATGGCTGAGGTGATTCCAGCGAAGAACTGACCCGCTCTTTAGCTGGCAGCCCAGTGAGGAGGCTCCCGGGAGGATGGGTCGAGGAGAAGCAGCACGCTGGTGTGCGCATCTTCAGTTTGCAGCGTGGGTGTGCACCGAGCTGCGCAGCGCTGGCAACGCGGCCTCGCTGGGTTTTGGCATGGGGGTGTGCGTGCTGCCCAGCACTGTGCTGTGTCTTGGTTGGAATCAAAGTAATGCAGTGGGTTTTGTAACACGTGCAGCCGTGAACTGCAATGCCGAGCGCAGGCAAGTGGGAGTAATAGGGTATTTTTTAATTTGTTAGACCCATCAGCCATTTGTGTCATTCCTGATTAGCTCTGGCTGTGAACTGGCGGCAGTAAATTACATTTTTTACAATGTTAGTGACAGGCCTGTTTGACACGGTTCAAGTTTTTATACTTGCTTCAGCCTGGCCCAGAAGTATTAACCTTGTGAAAGTCCACGCTCCTGAGCATCTTGAAAGGCAGAGAAGCACGAACACACAGAAGAGCCGCAGGTGCTGCAGGTACATTATTCGGTGGCTGCAGAAGGATGCTCAGGGCTGTCTTCCACGGCCAGGTGACGGCTGCTCCTGCTGAGCACCCAGCTCCCAAAAGTTTCATTGCCTGCCTTGGCTCTTTGGGCATCATGGTTCCTTGACATCCTCTGCAGGAAACACAGCGGGGAATAGCTGCACTGCAAGAGCTTGCTTTAGTTTTCTGAAAGCCTTTACTTGTCTGAACCTGGCAATACTTTGGAAAACTAAATGATGCAAGTCAGCAGAGTAGTAAGTTGGGTTTTTTAATAGACTTCCCAACGCTAAAAGTAATAGTAACAACAAATAAAACCACCTTACCCCAGGAGCAACCGAACAAAGCCCCAGCTCCAATTTGCCTTTCACAGAAAGTTCCTAAGTTGCTCTGGGGAGGAGAGGAAAGAGGGATTCATTGGAGCAACAAGGCAACACATGGCAACGTGCGTAACCTTTGATAAAGCCGATTGATAAAATAGTGCTGTAGTATGACATGCTTCTGCATATATATCCATTGTTAGTAAATAATGTAAAAACTTTTTTAAAACTATTAAAAAAAATAAATCTTAGTTTGTTACAATGGTGGGACGCTTTTAGCCATGGAGTTTTGAAAGCATTTTAGCTGTGTAAGTGTTGACGAATTGAATGCTGTACGTTTCTCCATTTCTGTCTTCTTCAGAAGCATAAGTGGTAGCTACATTCTGACTCTTGATCTGTATTTTACAAACTCTTTTCTGTGTTGCTGTAAATACATCCGAAACCCTGCACCTTATGCAGAGAATGTTTACATTAAAAAAAAAAGTTGGCTTTTTCACTGCGCTGCTCAGATCCTGTTAGGTTGAAATGAAAGTTGTCTCTGTTAGCAAAAGGGGCTTTTTTCCTTCGCCCTTCACCACTTCCCCTGTAATTCAGGCTCCCCCCTGGACCCTGGCTGGCAGCTCTTGGACAGCTTGCGCTCTCCTGGAGTGGGATGTAGAGAGGTTTCAGAAAGGCGTTTTTGAAGGCTTGCTGTGGGTGGGGAGATGAGCTTCATACGATCTGCAGCTTTCTTGGAAAAAGAAGAAGATCTGCTCCAAAGCCACTAGCTGCTGGTGGTCTGCCTTGCACGTTAACTCATCCGGGAAGCCTTTGTGTTAAACTGTCCAGCAACCGAGCTTCTGTCTTCTCCCAAAGAAGATGAATGTCCTGCTGTGATATCTGCAGCTACAAACACTTCTGGTGGTTAATGACTGTATATACAAGTCTGCCTGCTTTAAGACTTTTCATAAAGTGTTTTTGATTGCTCTGTTCTGCAAATGGCTCTCCTCTTCCATATTTCATCCACTTAGATGCTCCGTAGCCGCGTGTGTGTTGCTCTTGTTCGTAGAGATGGAGCTATAGCTCTCCTTCTGAGGGAGATACGTGCCACTGAGCCTACAAAAGTCCGGTAGTTGGAGGATGAGGTGTTTTAACCAGCAAGCTTCTCACCGCGGACGTTGAGACTCTTAATAAGTGTGTCCACGGGACTCTCTGTGAAGAAGTATGTTGGGTATTTATCCAGTAGAACTCTGTATTTGTGTATTTTACAGATGAAGACCATTCGATCAGAGCCATGGGGCAAATAGAGAACTTAAAATCCTGACTCCTGCCTTAAAACTTTCAGTTCATCTTGAGCTCCAAAAATTCTGCACCTGCTCATTCCCAAGTCCCTTTTTTCTTTAGGAAATTTGAATCCAGTCAAAGGCTGGAGGCAATTTAAGGAAATTTAAAACAA
Organism: Mesitornis unicolor; assembly: GCF_000695765.1. Classification (NCBI taxonomy): domain Eukaryota; kingdom Metazoa; phylum Chordata; class Aves; order Mesitornithiformes; family Mesitornithidae; genus Mesitornis; species Mesitornis unicolor. Next base: position 57,098 of record NW_010203659.1, read on the forward strand.
AGTAAATTTTAGCTGATGGCTTTATTAAAATAACTAACTGGTCTTGTATTAAAAACCCTATTTGTGCCTCTCTTAAGTCCAGGGAATGTTTAAAAAGTGGAGGTGGCTTTTGAGCAATGATTGAAATGGCTGCATTAGCTGGCGGTTTGTAAGACACTTGCTTTCATATGCTCTGAGCAAGAGACGTCGGTTTGTGTCCTCTCTGCCTCATGGTAATGGCTTTCAAAGATGGCTGGTACCATCAAATTTGTACTTCTTGAATAAATATCTTCATTTTTATGGTAAAACTTTTTGTATGCGGTTTGTTTGTGTGTGCCATGTAACAGATGTTCGCGTTACACAGGATACGGTGCTAATTTGGTACTGACACAAAACGCACAGCTCCAACACGCAGCGAAACAGGGACAAGGGGATTCCAGTGCTTTATAAAGTCTCTTAGAATCAAATACACCAGCTGTGTGAAACAGGTTTTTAACTTCTTCTACCCTCTCTGGCTCCTGCAGTCAGTGAAGAATTTTAGGCAAATATGAAGATGCTGTGAACATCAGGCAACTTTTAAATTGTGTTGTGTATTTTTATCTTGTACCTCTGTTTCTTGGTTGACATCGCAGTGGTTGTGCGCGCATACTTTTAATCAACTGCAAAGCACAAGTAGGTTGTCTTGAGACTGTTACGTGATTTTTAATTGTTTTTACCCTTGGGAAGATCTTTCACCATGGAGAGCAAACCATCATGAACTTCTATTGGAAATGCTGTACAAAATTTCCTGTATTTAAAACAAAAAAGAGGAACTTTTTTTCCCCCTGCATTTAAAAAATAAAAGAATCCTGGCAATGCCATGCCTTAAGAGACAAACTCAGTGTTGTTTTTCTTTTTATATTTCAATTGGGCTTTTAATTCTGAGCTCTACAACTTTTTCATTCCCTGTCTGAGTTTCTTTTTATATTTCTTCAATTGGGCTTTTAATTCTGAGCTGGAGCTCTACAACTTTTTCATTCCCTGTCTGAGACCCTACGGACACGTTTGAGTCATGATTTGGTGTGTGACACCATTTGATATTTCAAATAAGGTGTGGAGAATGCAGGGCCTGGAGATGTGCTCAGACGTCAGCTCCTGCTGCCTGCAGATGAGCTGACAGCTCCTTGGTGAACTGTGCAGAGTAATGGATCTGTGTAATCGTCCTGTAATTACATTAACTGACACCGTGTCTGAATTCAGGCCACCGCTTCTGTAGTCTTGATTAACTACCTAATGTATCAGAGGAGTAGGAATAATTTTTTGTAGGCCACTCTGGTCTAATATTATCACAGATAAACATCTTTAATTTTTTTTTAATCTTAGGATAATTTCATGATAGAGTTTATGATGAGAGTTATAAACAAATAAGTGTGTGATTTTCCTGAAACTTTTTAACTTCTTCCCATATAGATATATGTGTAAGTATATATAATCTCTTTTATGTATACATATTCCCTTTTGTGTGTGTGTATATTTTATATGTGTATATGTGTGTGTGTGTATATATATACGTATATGTATATGTGTATATATATATGTGTATGTGTGTGTGTGTGTGTGTGTGTACAATAACTGGTGCAAAGGCTTGTTTGTAGCTGGTTTTTCCGACTCATGAGACAACCCTGCTTCCATGGACAGAGAAGTTCTCGGAACCGATGCCCTCAGACACCAGGATGATAAAACCATGTGTAATCTTTCTTTACCCATCTTCTAGGTGACCAAAGTGTGGTCATTTGCCAGGCGGTCAGAGAGATGTCCGTCTCATCTTGTCGCGTGTGTGCACGCCCACGCCACGCCACACCACACTACACCACACTACACCACACTACACCACACTACAACACACCACGCCACACCACACCACGCTGCCTTTGGTCTGCAGCTGTAGCACATCTTGGTGTATGAAATGAGCAGGGGAGCTCAGGGCTGACTGTTGACCTAAGCAAAACCCCGAAAGGACGTGGATTTCAGGTTAAAAGTGCACAAGAGTTGAAATTGTCTGTGTCACTGCTGCAAGCAGTGAAATCAAGCGCTGTTTCACACACCGTGCGAGCTGTGGGGTGGAGAGGGAGGTGCTGATCTCTGGGATCCAGTGGCAGAGTGTGGGAATGGTTCACAGCTGTGCCAGGGGAGGGTTAGGCTGGACATGAGGAAGCATTTCTTTACCAAGAGGGTGGTCAAACCCTGGAACAGGCTTCCTGCAGAGGCAGTCAATGCCCCAAGCCTATCAGTGTTTAAGAGGCATTTGGACAATGCCTGTATCAACGTGCTTTGACTTGGTGTGGCAGATGCACCCACCCTACTAAAGACCCGAGAAAAACCCAACAAAGAAAGTTTCTGGCCCTGGTGGTGCCAGGACTGCCTTCCCCCTCACAGCTCCACACAGTGGGGGTCAAAGGCAGGAAGGTTGGAGTCCTCAGCCAATAGGGACTGACACAACCATGTATTGACCACAGATCAGATTCGACCAGGGTATAAATGGGGCCCCGTCAGAAAACTCATTGGAGTCGGTCCTCCTCAGAGCAGCGGGTCTGCAGTCGGGGACTCTCCCCTTGAGTTGGGACGCCACTTAAGGTAACTTCTCGAGATTGAGAGCCCTCCCTTTTTGGTGAGTGAGTGAGTGCACATTTTGGATCGTTTGACCAAATCTTAAGAATTCTTAACTCATCCGTGTCTGGTAATATTCCCAACCAGCATATCGAACCTGCATTTGTTAAATGTCAGTGGGAAGTTGTCTTGGTGAATAAAGTTTTGTCTGCTTCATTTCAGTTGCAGATTAAAGCTTGTTTGAGTCCATTATTTGTGTGTGTGTAGCCATTTTGATGCGATTCTGTGACACTTGGGCAGCCCTGAATTGATCAGGCAGTTGGATGAGATGATCGCTGTAGGTCCTTGCCAACTGCAGTAGTCTGGTCTAGGGGAGAAGACCGTATGATTTATAGAGCTATGTTATATGGATTATGGCGTTTCAATTCCTAATTAATATATAACATAATTAGTGTTTGTATTGTGCCTATATTGATATTTCATTGAGCTGCATCTCAGCCTGTGAGGCTGCATGACATGCTAGACCAGCATGGGGTTCCTGCCCTATGGTGGATGTTGCACCAATAATCACTGCTTTCTGCTGGCTACAGCTGCATCCCAGTTTGGCCAACGCACACATCCTGCTTGATCTTTGCTCTTGCAGGCTGGTGCTGTGTTAATACCTGGTGCTGGGCACTAAGGGAAATGGTCTTTAACTGCAGGCCTCATCCTTACACTGGGACAAAGCTCTGTTCAGTGCAGAAGCTCCTGAGTGACTCTGGACGCTGAGAGCATCTGGCTGAAAGGTCAGGGTGACTGGTCCCTCCAAATCTGTGCTACAAATATCAAGGTAACTTCTGGAAATAGCACTGAAGTCTGCAAAGAGTGGCCCCTTCTGTTCTCTCTGTCTCTCAGCAATCCCAGAAAGTTGGGGTTTCAGCTGCGTGGTTTTGTTTTCTCTGGACTCAGAGCAGTTGCAGAGGTCCGAGAGGTGGGATGCTGCCTTACAGCCATGCTGAAACCTCACTTCATGGGAGGTCAGGAGGTCAGCTCCAAGGCTGCCGCGCTTGGAGCCTGGAATTTTCTATTCTAATTAGTCTCTTATGCTGCAGCCATGCTGCTTCATTAGGGAAGCTCTCTAATGACAATGAGTTTGGAGAAGGCTCGAGGAAGTGATGCCTTGTGTGTAAGGTGAGAGGGTGAAATCACTGGATTGCTGTGCCCAAAGGGTAAACAGTCAATATTTAGCAAGAGAAACCAAACTGCCTCTCTTGCTTTCTCTCCACATGGACTTAATTAGGTGGTTTTGTTAACAAAGCAAACGGCGTTTCCTGTCACTGGGCTGTTCCTCATGAGCGCAGCAGCACGGATGCCGGGAGCTGCCCGAGCCCGGAGCGTGCAGGCGGGGATGCAGGGCTGGAAGCTGCCAGCACCAGTGGCTCCAGTCTCAGAGACCAGTCTGCCCCATCTCAAGTCAGCCCTGCTCTGTGTGCCTCTGAACGTGGCAAAACGGCATCGCTGGGGAGGAAAGCTCTTGCTAAACCAGGACAGGAAGAGGGTATCTCTAAAATACCAAGACACACCTATTATGGCACAGGAGGAAGATAAAGCTAACAGCAGGCTTGAAGGCCAAGTTGCATCAGCCTGTCCTCTTCCTCGGACACCCATTGCTGGTGCCCACTTGGCAGAGCAGCGGCGATGAGCAATGGAGAAAACAGAACAGGGAATTGCCTTGTGGCAGCACTTTGACTTATTCTCTCTCTGGTACATCTACCAGGCAGTTGTTCGCTGGGCCGAGGGGGATGGAGAAGCCAGGCTGTGAGGTTCCCAGCTGGTAAAGGGTTCATGTTGGTCTGCTAGGAGCTTGCTGATCCTGCTGCGGGGCTCTTCATGATCCCCTTCCTCTTTGTTGTTGATTGTCAGTGTAGAAGACTGCAAACATCCTGAATTCCCTGTAGGTCAATTTCTGGTTTTGGAGAGGAGATAGATCCCTAACTTAGCAGGGCAGCGTTGCCCAATGTCAACAGTTATTTTGGAGAAAGACCCCAAGTCCAGGCTTTCATCCCCTTCTCCAACTTACTCCCATTTCCTGACTAACTCAGGAGAAATTGGTTCCAACTGATCGCCTCCGGCTCATCCCAAACAATTTTCGGGCTAATGGGGCACCTCCCTGGCACAGGGCTGTTTCTCTGCTGTCTGTAATGGCTTGCAGATGTTGTGGTGATTCATTACGGCTGGGGTTACAGTGCCGATGGGGGGTCGGGGTGCCTTCACGGCTGCATCGCAGCCTGCTCCTGCTTAACATGGCCTTTTAATCGGGCAGCCCCGAGATGAAAGGACAGGATCAATGCAACCCAGAGCTGAAACAGCTTATTTTGGAAAACTGCTCTGAGGGCATGAGAGAACCACCCGCAGGCCCCAAGCAGCACTGAGGCTTTGATACCTCTCTGCACCACTAAACCACACAGGAAATGGGAGAGGTGCAACAAGTGCCTGTAACAAATGATTGAAGAGGATACAGGTGGTGGATCATAGAGGAGGAGAATTATCAATAACAATGATAACTTGGAAACCCAGCAGCAGAAAGGAAGGGAGAGAGAAGGAATCTCCCTCAGTTACTAATGGCTGCATGGCTAAATGTGCTCCTGGAGCATGCTGAGATGCTGGAGTCGTGAGGACGGTGTGAAGCTGTGACAGAGACAAGAGATCTCCACAGTCTGTTAATGATGATTAATGATCAGTGGTCATTAATTCGAGAATACTTGAGGGCAGGGAGGGATCTGAAAGAGCACGAGTGACCAGACAGGGAGGAAGGTGAGCTGGTGGCAAAAGCAAATTGGCAGGGGATGGGTGTGTGCACCTCTGAAATGAGCACTGGAGGGGAAGTTACCAGCCTTGTTCCCCTTCTGGCTGCAGGGAGCCATGGGGCAGGGATGGGCGAGATCCCTATGGCCTCTCCTTGGGACCTGGAGCTGGTTTAAAGTCAAAATGAGGGATCCATCAGAGAAGAGAGGAGAGGAGAGGAGAGGAGAGGAGAGGAGAGGAGAGGAGGAGAGAGAAGAGAAGAGAAGAGAAGAGAAGAGAAGAGAAGAGAAGAGAAGAGAAGAGAAGAGAAGAGAAGAGAAGAGAAGAGAAGAGAAG